>NW_017265137.1:169051-196841 GCF_001638985.1 Phycomyces blakesleeanus NRRL 1555(-) | reverse complement strand
GGAAGAACCCGAAGCAAAGTTAAGGTGTCTAAGTAAATGCTATGTTGTCCCACTTGGGTGTCTCAGACATCTATCTTGAACAGTTTGGCATCAAACCATTTCACCGATACTTTGCCGTCATGGTAAATTTGATGCCATGTCAAGTGGGCAGGAATGAGGGTTGTTGAGAAGCTTGGGTGTAAACTTGAGTGAATCGGCCTTCAAGCGCAGGTCTTGAGAAAAATCTTTATTTTTACTTTTGGGATATATCGGATACACTTTAAAAATGTATGAATGAATATTTTAATACAATATTCAATATTGAAATAGGTGATTTTTTTTTACAATCAAGGTATGTATATATAGACTTGTACCAACAATGGTCATCATAATTATTAAGTTCTGATAAATCACTAGTACATATTCTTTAGCCTTCTTTGGTTAAATGATCTTCTTTCCCTTAACAACTCATGTCTGAAAGCATATAAATACAAAGGTATAGTTTCTAGAAAATAAAAGAAAAACAAATGCGTGATAACCCTCTATGAACTCTTTTTATTTCTTGTATCCAATTAAACATTGCTATACAATTAAGATTTGTCGTATAACTAAGAATTGACGGGCACTTAATATTACAAACCAACCCGAGTATTGTTTCATTTTACATGAGTAGTCACTGCGAATTCTTTAAAAGTTTTTGAAGATGGGACTTTTTTTTAAAAAAAAAATCTCCTGCTGAGATATCCCTATAAGTTATTTATGAAGCTGAAATCTGGGCTGTTGGACGGCTTTAATATCACCATAAAATTCTGGTATTTAATGTAATATTATTCAATATCAAACTTGTGATAGAGACCATTATCTTCTTAATAGATGGACCCCCCCCCCCATTATTGTTATCATTGATATATAACATAAATAGAGAAGGCTTCATTTTTATTACCTCCTTGCATGTGCGCTCAAACTTCCAGCTAGTTCAAGCATATTTTATGTTCCAAAATATTTCTTGTATCAATTATGTAAGCAGATTTATTAAGTCATAACCTTGGAAATAGATTGATTGTTACAGCTGATACAGCATTCAATCGAAACCCATAAGACTTTTACCAATGAGTCTCATCAGTCTTTATATATCCTTCTTTCTCTAATCCATTATTAGTTATCCAAAGAAGCGTAGTTTATCTCAATATCTTCGTAAAATCTTACTAATTATATTGTTTTATTAATTATCCAGATATTTATATAAAGATCGAAAGATAAAAGTAATAAAAACCATCCTTACATATCACTTTTCAATTATTTTCATCCTTCTCAAGAGAACAGTCTGTCAATTGCTACTATTTTGGCTAAAAATCTGTTATAACATATTAATTTATATTCATTTTTCTTCTTCTTATACCCACTTGGGGCACTGTATCACATAAATCAACACTGTCCGCTTCAATAGCAATAGTAATAGTAATAATTAAGTTAGATACAGCTTAAGAAATGACACAAATATATACTTTCATTACTTTACAAAATATAAATTTCATTCAAGTCATATTGAAAATTTACTCATTATATAAGACGTATTTACCAAAAGAAGAAAGATATTAGTTAATATAATAGTCTTGTAAGTATTTGAGATTTATGGTATAGCAGCTATTTATTTTTGTGGCAAATCTAAATGTAGATAGAAAATTTTCATTTAGATACTTTTTGCTTGTATAGAGCAAAACTCTGATTTATTGGTAATACTATGGCTCAAAAATATATAAGAGAAGCCACAAATTGTCTTTTTTTTATAATCTAAATGTCTTTAGGTTTTTGTGCTTTCGTAAAGTATAAAATAGAAAAAATGTATGATTGTAATATATATATATATATATATATATGAAATGAGCATTGATCAAAATTCTCTTTAACTTGCAGACAGAATAATAGAGAATCGGATCTGGTGGTAGCATTTGTGATAAAAAAAAAAGATAATTAATCAAATACAAAAGTTTAATGGTGTTATCGCAATGCTAAAAAGCAGAGCCAAGGATGGAAGCAGGCTGCAAGGTAGGATCAAGAAGAGGCGGGAAGATCATACTATAAAGTGTGCTACGGACATTGAAAATATGAGATTAAAGATCAAAATTTGTGTGCAAGAATGCTTATCAAAGGGAGAGAAACTTTAGTGCGTATATAAGAAGATAGGCTTAAAAAGCACCTTCAGTTTCAAAGAAAGTGCAAGTGGAAGGTAAAAATTTAGAGAGGACATGAGAATAAAAAACTGATCCACAAGAAATCTTGCAATTAAATAACAGTAACCAGATGTTACAAGTAGCACATAAAAGAATAAAAGACCAGAATTTACGAAATTAGATGGCATGTATTAACTGTAAAATATTAGTAGAGGAAATGACAGTCTTGCAGGAGAAATGGTATTGAAATGTATATAGGTACTTACAATAAAAGTTATGGGATATAACAGACAAAAGTGTAGATGGGCCAGCTTCAGAGCTACTGCACATCATCGTGGCAGGCAATGGAACAGCCGAGCTCCTTTGAGATAGCCAAGAATGAGTCACAAAGGCATGAAAGGAAATAGAGAGACTATCCACAAATTGAAGTATTTTGAGAGAAATATGTAGTGAACTAAGGAGAGAAGGTAAAAATTGAAACAAAGGATATAAAGCTATGTCAATATTTTAGAGATCTAGTATTCAGATGTAATTCCAATAGGGAAAAGGAGATAAGTCATGTGAAGCGAGATAGGTCAACACCAGAGGAGTATTCATACAAGTCACCAAACTTACTACAGTATTTGAATAAAAAGTCTAGCTCATAAAATACAAAAACATGATGCAATAATTTTGTTATCGTGTAAGTTCAATAACTTTGGGTCTTGAAGCTATAGAACATAAAAAGCTGGTACAGCGGAATATATAACTAAAGAAATATATACAACAAAACCATTAATGTCAATAGCGGCTTTGTTGAATAGAGCGAGGTGGATCCAGCTCGGTCTCACGAGATAATAGTTTTACTTTCTTCTTTATACTTGACCCTGTCCGCCTATAGTATTCTGGAATGCACAATAGGGGCCATTTGGGACGCTCACTTCCAACATATCTTCCATGATGTTCCTTTTGTCACTAACCGAATAGCTGCCATCGCTACCTTAAACATTAGAAAAATAGAATTAGAAGACTCACTCTTTTAGATAGATAGCACATGACTATGAAATTTCTTTAATAAACAATACAAAAAAAAAAAATTTATACTTGACCCGACCACACCCAATATTAATAATATCATCAATGCCCTCAAAGTATAATAAAATAAGTCAATCTTGATAAGCTGTTTGTAACTTTTGTGGACTTGGTGGTGTCAAATTACTTGGTTGCTACTAAACATATGAGAAGATGACTTTGGGGGCTTGCTAAATATGTCTATCAATTATTTTTGTTTCCTGAATATTGAAGTTATCTATATCTGTAGGAAGGATTTAACAGAAGTTTTAATCTATAGACCATAAGCTCTTTATAAATGCCATTAAGCTAACCTACTTATATTCTTCCCGGCTACATTAGAAGCATATAAGCACACACTAATCTTGTTGATGATACAGCTAAATAGGGTTTTGAATACTTTAAAATTTTCATTAACTATTAATTTTGAGCTGTCTACTTCTTTATATACAGTAACTCGAAGAGATAAATGACCTGTTATCTAGCATCCCAGCAAAAATCTCTATAATATTAATTGGTAAAATAAGCTTTCTCACTGCTTTGTTTTTCTCTCTCTATTTATCTTAACATTGCTTTTCTAACTCTTCATACTTTATATTTCTTTAGTATCTTGTCCTTTCTTTTATATACTTTTCTTGCAGCTTATACTGATGACTGATACTATCACAAGTCTACTTGACCATAGACATTCAGTAACTAAGCTTAACTTACCTACAATATTGTATAGCAGTATGATCAGAAAAAAAGGCATCTTTTTCAATTTTATTGACTATTTACAGCCTATAAGAATCTATGGGCATATGTCTATATTCTTTGTACATTTCAAGTATTTGGCCTTTGTCTACTCTCACATAGTCTTCAAATGTTTGTATTTTTTAAATCTATGTGTTAAACTATATTGGTTTGTTTTAATCTCTCAACATAAAAATACTTTGTAGAAAAGTATAAACTAAAGTTAAGTAGCTGTGTGAATTGTGTTTCTTTATGAAAATATCTATTACGTTTTTCTTTTTTTTTCTTTTTGCTCCCTGACACTATCCAGAAAATCAATTAAAATTACTATCAGCATTAGCATCAAACATAACCTCTTTTGTTTTATGCTACAAACGGTATAGTGTATATAACTTAGTGACGGATAGGATACTCCCTGCAAATTACAAAGATGGCTTTCTGTTGTTATGTTAGGCTGTCGATTGATGAACTGATTATGCATGAAAATCTTTTAGGAATCATATGAGATCTCCCTTTTTTGGGATAGTGCCATCTATTTTTTTTCTTTTGAGTGGTAAAGAAAAAAAGATAAAAGTACCCTTTTTTCTGGCTTTCGTTTTTTCCCTTTCTTTCTTTAATGCGGCTGTCGATTAGGAATTTCTAGCTATGAATGTAGTTATGAAAACCGATGACCACAGAACAGTGACGACAGCCGGTACTTTGCCCCAAAGTGGCGCCATCAGACATGGGTCATGGACGGGACGCCATTGCTGTGAAGCGCGGGTAAAGATGTGTTACATGTGCTTCATGCCGTGTAGTCCTTGGCCCCCTCTGTAGTTGTGCCGCTTGTAAAAGCGTGATGAGTTCAGTCTGAGATAATACTCTGCTGTCCGCCTCCCTCGCCGTCAAGCCAGGTTTTCGTCCTGGGGGAGATTGAGCCACCTTGTGTGGGGACTAAGAGCTTGACAACCCTTTGTATCCTTTTTATATGTATAGAAAAATAAAGTAGATAGTAATAGTAGCAATAAGTTAATAAGTTAATAAATCAAATCTTTTTTCAAATAAAAACTATTTAAAACCATGTCTCCAAAAAACATCTGTCTTTTATTGTGCATTTAAGTTGATGAAAAATGAAAAATGAGTAATGAATAAGTTTGACACGGTAATTACAAGAAGTCAAATGTAGAAAGAACTTGATTATAAGTACCGCCTAAAAACACCCGTTCTTTGAATATTTGTGCCATTACACAAAGTAGACTGATTTTAGAACTGAATGGCCCTCTTTTAATCTTACACATTGCAATATAATTACGCGTAATAGTTGTCTAATCTAATTCACATTAAAAGACTTTGTATGAAGATTGAAAACAAAAAACTCAATCTACGTACATTAGTCCTCCAACTAATAATATTTTTGGATATCGAATGCTGTTGCATGTGATTTTACAAGATTAAAACGCTTTTAATGTAGTTGACGTTGTTTCTGAAGCATACGAGGAGATGGCTGTTTCAAAAATTGAAACGAATTCAGCAAACTCAATTCTTTTCTTTTTAAGAAAAATAACGCTAGGTATTAACTAATAAGTGTATAAAAACAAACGCCCAAACACCGTGTAGTGGATGCCCTACAAACAAGAATAGCAACAATAATTAAATGTCACAATTGATCACATTCAAGATTAACAATACTTAATACAGCCAACTCCAGCCCACTACTTAACTATTGAAGGGCAGATAATCTCTAAGGTTGATGATCTTAATTATTCCAGCATAGAGGTATATAATTTTCCTTGTTAGTCAAAGAAAAAGAAATAGTAGTTTTTTTTTGCTTATATGTAGCAGAGCTTTAGTTAGTTGGTAAGTGGGACTCTTATTCAAAAGATTTAAAAGGTGTCAAAACTTTCTTTTTTGGCTTTCTTATTATCTAGCTTTTTTTTGGATTTTATGTTTTCGGAAAGTATAAAATATTAAATTTCTAGATATCTAGACTGCGAATGAGTGTTGATTGAGATTGTCTTTGGCGTGTAAGCAGTGACGCAGAAAAATATCTCTAGTGATGACATTGGTAGCAACATAAAGGAGCTCGATCAGATACAAAATCCCAGTGGTGTTTCCACGAAGCGAAAAGAACCTAGCTAAGTATAAAAGCGGGCTCTAGAGTGGGCTCAAGGCGAGGTGGGGAGGTAAACTTGTACAGCATATTAAAGCTATCAGAGGTTGGAGAGAAGACTCCAGAATGGGTGTGCTCGAATGTCTGCCAGAGGGGAAGCTTGAAGAAATATACAAAGAGAGATAGCTTTATCTAAAAAAAAGTCTTCATTTTCAAAGAAAGACCAAGTAGGAGGTAAGAATGGAGTAAAAACACAGCATAGAAAACTGAGCATCAAGAAACCTTGCGATGAATTGACCTTAGCCAGATATTGTAAGGTGCATATGGGAGAACAAAAGTGCAGAAGGATAAATTCCAGAGCCACTGCGTATCATCAGGTCAGCAAATTGTGCAGTCAAGATCCTTTGAGGTA
Organism: Phycomyces blakesleeanus NRRL 1555(-); assembly: GCF_001638985.1. NCBI lineage: Eukaryota > Fungi > Mucoromycota > Mucoromycetes > Mucorales > Phycomycetaceae > Phycomyces > Phycomyces blakesleeanus. The sequence continues at coordinate 190,408 of NW_017265137.1, read as the reverse complement.
GCCAAACACGAGATATGAAGGTTTGAAATGAGAGTGAGTAGCCATATATACTCTGAAATATTCTGCAAAGAATGCGTGGTGAACTAGTGAGGGAGAAAGGTGAAGATTGAAAAAGAACGTCCAAAATTGTGTAAATTTTGTAGATATCCCGAATCCGTGGGTGATGCCAAAAAGAAAGAAAAGCAAGGGAAGCCATATGGTGTAAAATATACAGAGCCCAGAAGAATATCCATGCAAGTCACCAGAGTTACCACAATAAAGTCAAACCTAGAAGGATGGATATCATACGCAGCAAAGATGATAAAGAAAAGATTGGTGTATGAACGAAATTGACTTTTTTGGAAGTTGGTAAAATGATATGAAGAAGAGGTTGGATATCAGACAGATAATGATGAAAAATGTGTATCTTACAAAGCATCACCAGACCAGAAGAAGCTGCCTTAAGTGAGAAAGGAAATGACAGGAGTTAAGGTAGCAAAGGGATCCAGAAGAGCGACTATCTTGCTAGCCATCAGTCTGCAAGCTGTAAATGGTGCTCATCCGGTGACTGTGAGGACAACCCAACAGAGAAAATACTTAAGTCTTGTGAAGATTGATACGTGCATTTGAAGCAGAGGCGTAAGTGGCGAGGTGGTGCTGTAATCAGGACACATATTGGGTCTTCGAGTAAGAAACCAAAAGATCATCACCATATGCGAGTAGCTTTATTGGAGAAGAAGAGGGTTGGCCAAAAGTACCTTGTATGTCAAATACAGGAAAGTATGGATCGTGAATATGTTGGCGCAAAAGTGGACCGAAGTCCTGGTTAAGCAAAGCAGGATACATTAGGTCAGCCTCTCTGAATTCACACACTTGGCAAAGAGGAAAAGAGAGGAAGCCATTGACAGTAGTCTTAAGGTTGGAAGAGAAGAAAATTAGAAGCACAGGTTATAATGGAAGAAAGAAAACTGAATTGGGTTAGAATTTTCTTGAAATGCTCAGGATAAACCCGATAATAACCTTTTTCCTAATCCAATCTAAGACCTGACTCCGGAATGACCGGTGGAATTTATATGGCTCATAACCAGCTTTGTGATTATACCACTGTTAGCAAGAAAATTATCGCAAAAGAGTCCGGTTTGGTACGGAGATACAATGGATCTAGCGCCTCTGGCCACGCGGGCGTTAAGAAGACTAGTGAAGACCTTGGTTTCAGCGTTGATCTGGATAATTAGTCCAAAAATCTTCAAAGAGAAAATATTGCCCTTCTTTGGTAGCAGGAACACGCAAAGGGTTTTCCAGGATTATAGGAATTGGCCATCACTGAGAGCTTCGTTGTACACTTTGGTCAGCAGCTGGGTACGAGAAGGATAAGTAGATACAAGTTGAAGAGTATCATAAGGGAGTCTTTATAATCTTGGGGTGTCTTTTCTTGGATACCGAGGCACTCCTCGTATGCTGTCAACAGAAGATATGACTTCCAGTGAGGAACGCCTGGTATTTGAGAGGCAAATATCTTGGGGTAGGTTGTGAAATAAATCGTCTATGGGTATCTGGTCTATTTGTTTAGGCGTATACGGAGCTTCACATAATGCAGTGGCTGCCCCGGTCATTCCATCAGAATCAGTGTACAAATGGTTTGTAGAGTAATAGTAAATATGAGTAGTATTATTTCAAGACTGTCGTTCAGAAACTGTACATTTGTGGTAATCTGCTGAAATCTCTCCATTCGCCTGCCGGTGTTTGTCAGCACGGAGGGCAAGGGTTTGTACTCCCTCCAACTGGACTTATTGGAACTACTTTTTAAGGATAATGAAATAAAAAAATGGGCTAGTTGATGTATAACCTTGTGGATCAGCGTGTTGCATTTACTTTGAAGTCTATCCTCTAATGTGGCGAGTATCTGGATTCCGCACCTAGTAAAAGACATGGTGAAGGTAGTTAGTCTGTGGTTAGGTTTATCACATCAGTCTTGTTGGGTACATGTATGGAGAGGAAAAAAAGACAATTGTATAAATGTAATTTTAGAGTTTATTACGGAATATTGGATTTCGGGCAAGTTGAGGGTTGGGGCGCCTCAGCCTCAGCCTCTTTCCTGTTTCGTGGTTGGGCATGAGCTTAAAAGTATCCACTACCAGGCAATTATCAGATGAAGTCGGATTTATATAGGGGACAGAAAAGAGATTGCAGCATAAGACAAGATTATGATATGCAAGTATATAGTGTATTGATGAGGAGCAAAGTTGTCGATAAAAGGTTGGGACAGCTTGTGTTAGTGCTGTAAAGTACGAAGTTGGTTCATTGCTTGTTTTAAGTAAGGTAAGTGAGGTGCTTGTATGGCCAAATATAAGGTCTTTATAAGTGAAGGATGGTGTGCTTATATAAAAGAAAAGACCGTGTCTTATTTTGATACAAATATTCTGTGCTAACATAGTTTTGTGAGTTGTATTATACTGGGTTGAGCTATTTAATTTTAATGTGTATAAAACTTTTATAATACAAAAAAATTATGAGAATATTAGAAACCCACAACTTTTGTAAAGCGGAAAATAAATGCATATATATAGGGTTTTGGGACATTTATTTTGGTCGACAAGTGCTTGCACCTCTGTCACATATTAAAATTGGAACGATACAGAGAAGATTAGCATGGCCCCTGCACAAGGATGACACTAAACTTCTGAGATGGAACGCTCTACGGAGCATATTTTTTTTTTAGTTTTGACACTACTTAATACTACTTTTATTTTATTTTTTTATTTTTGCAAAGTTGTCAAACTCCCTTTAATCAGTATATGACACTGCCACAAACCAAAATAACCATAAATAACCCTAACAAACGCAGCGTCCCCATTGTCACCACATTTGCCCAATCAACTTGAATTCAAGCTATTTCGCGTTTATTACTGATGCAGAAAATAAAAAATAACGCTTTATAGAGCATCTTATAATGAGCGTGGCATCCTTGCTGACCCCATGTGCTGTCGAATGGGTGGGAGTAGAGATGGGGATGGGAGATTAGATAGATGCATCTATTGTTGCATGACACTACCCTTATTAATGTCTTACTCAAAGTATTTCAAGGATGTTGTTAGGTTCAGTCTCCCAGACACGAATTGTATTGAACTAGTAACTAATTGCTTTGGAAGTCTCATAATTGTGAAGATTGTAATAATAATAAAAAAACACCTATATGTATGTGTGTGTATTTCAATAAAGCTGTCAGGTTTGCCAAAGAAAAGCATTTATGGCTTCCCATCTCTTAGACCTGATGTAGTGCTGACCAATGTCTTCCTATCTTATATTATGGTGCGAATCAAGACGAACACTGTAGTGAATATAGCTTAAATAACTTGCTAACTTTCTGGGCTTCTTTATTTTCCTTCTACTCTTTTCCCTGGAATTTTTGGCGGGTTTATACCTCCTTATTATCTCGTTCATCTTCACCACTTTCTAAGATCCACAAATTTGGCTGCTTGGTAATATCAATAAGTACAAGAAAATAACACCATGTTTTTGTAAACCTCCGTTTTATTTACCTTCAAGTTTATCGTACTGCATTCTTTTTCTTTTAATCCATATTTACCGGACGTTAACCAACAGAGCTATTAAAATGAATCTGATAAGATTGAAACATATATAAAACGTTTGCTATTAAACACTAATGTACCATACACCTACTCTTCCTCTTCTTCTGTTATATATATATATATGTAATACCTGAGAAATGATACTTTCTATTATTGGGGTCTTTATGGATCTAAAAATGTATACATATTCAAAAATGAGTTAAATAGCTCTTTTAATAATATCAAAACAAGAAGGCTTCAAATCCGCTTGATTAGTTATATGTTGCTCTAGTATAATTTCTAAAATTCGAGCCTACACTCAAATACTCTCCCAGCGTATAATACTAATAATGTCCCTGTGCTATTCAGCAGCATTTATGTAGGCACTCACTAATACAGACTAAACTTTTATACAATAAGAATCGAACCTCCTTGATTTCACTCATTGTATAGCCTATGAGAACCTGAACCGTAAGAACGAGGAGTCTAGGCGATATATGTTTCAAAAGGTGAACACGGCGATAAGAGGTGTATAACTATATACATATATATAAAACAAAACTGCAGTCGTTCCAAAACGTTTGATGGCTCAGCTAATTATTTGAACTTGATGGGTTGCAACAAAAGGCACTTTAGCAAAATTGTACGTTAACGTTTTTGGACTGACCACCCCATCTGCGTACAAAGAAAAAGAAAAGTTCAAATAGATCTAATTGTCCTAGCCTTTTTAATAATAATGATAATAGTTGAGTCTATAGCTTGAATTATGTCAAACACACTCCTATATATACAGATATATGTATATATATATATGTAATATTAATAACAATATTCTGTTTAAAAGAATCGATAAAGAGACTTTCTTTCTTTTTTGAACTTTTTTTTTTTTTTTTACAAAAACTGTATGGACAGACAAAAATTGTTTTTTATTTATAACAAAACTCATTTTAAACCTTTTGTTTTGTTTTTAAGAAATAAGAATAAAAGACTGTTCACACCAATTGTTTTCCAAAAAATATATAAGAAAGCAGAAAGTACAATTGAATAAACACAAATAGTAGGATAAAGATAATGCTACGAATAATATGAATAAGAAGAAGTAGAATAACAATTATAAGTAGCAATAGTGGAAAAAGAATAAAAAGAAATGCTTTTGGTTATTGCTCTTTCATTAATAAATAATGTAATACCAAATTAGATGCATATGCAAGGTGGTTGTTGACAGCTAACTCCAATGTATGTACGTATGAATGAGTGTGTGAATGTACATGTGTGTACATATATATGTGTACGTGTAATTAAATTCAGGTTATACAGGCGGTAGGTGTTAATGAGAGCCTGATGGTTACTGTGGGATGATCGAATATGAGTGTTTCCAAGTTCATTGAGTGGTTTGTGTAGAGATTGGTGATTCGTTCGATTTCTGCTTCGCTCTTTAGCTGAGTAGATACACAGCTTTTGTAAGATGAAACAGATCCGTGCGGTGCTAGAGTAGACATGGCTATACTATTTCCACACGAAGAGGCTCTATCATTACTATTGCTATTACCACTGTTATTATTGTTTTGATTTTTGTTGCTGTTATGTTTTCTCAGGCAATTGAACGTTCTGTTGGCACAGGATGAAAAGAAACTGACGTGAGAATCAATAGCTTTTTTGATCAACTGAACTAAGGATTGATCAGGTACATGATCATCTTTTTGAGATATGTGGGTGTGATCTGTACCACAATGCGAATTAAATGATTTTCTTTTGCAGAATGTTGTAGCAAATCCATTTTGGACAGTAAAGATGTGCATTTGAGAGAATTAAAAAGAAAATTGAACGAATGAATGAATGGTTAAATGGAAGAAAGAAAGAGACGCTTGTTCGATTAAGAAACAAAGCCAGAAAAAATACGAATAAAAGAAAAACATGCACATAGAAACATGAATGGTAATTTATGTGTTAAATGACATATCCGTATACATATACATATATATATACATATGCGTATATAGTGTATGTGATAAAAAGAGAGAGAGAGAGATAACAATATCCATGTTGTCAAGGGGGGTGTTTGATAAAGTTCCATTTTACTTGTGAAGAAGAAGAATTAAAAAAAAATCTGGCGTTTGGCACCATATAAACCCATACTTGGTCTTTGGTTTTCTCTTTCTTGTCATAGCTCTTTTGGCAAATAGACATTGTACATGTATATAAAGAGTAAAAAGAAAAAAAAGGAATACATCAAGAGGGGTTTAATTCAATCAGGAGAAGAAGCTTAATGATGGTAATTCTTTGGATATCGACAGATCCACATCAATTCTCTGATCCACACCATCAAACCCAAGCCAACGTAATATATACTTCTCCTGCGTTAAAACAAACTTTTTTTTCTATAATATATTATTTATATTATATTATATTATATGTATGTATGTGTAGATTATTCTTGGACTTAAAAGAACTCCTTGATCTTATTTTTTATCTGCAGTCACAATTAAATGGTTTAATTGACACACACACACACAAAGAGAGATCTTTTGTTGTTGTTTTTGTTTTATCCTTATTATTATTATTATAGAATATACTCTATTTTAAACTTGCACAAAATTCTGTTTTTGGGTATATTTTATGAGTAACCAAGTAATATGTACTATTAAATATATAAAACCTTGATAGTTTTTACTATATCATTATTTATATTAACAAAATAATAATAATAAAAATAAAAGAGTTAGTAGTATGGAAGTAGTAGAAGTAGAAGGAGATAAATATAGCTATTGAATATCCGTGTACTTGTTATAGACGCTATCTCTTTATCAAACAAACAAAAAAGCATAGATAAGCAAAAGTTCTCAATAAGAGTTAAAAAAAAATAATATTCTTATTATTTTTGTGGTTCCTGTCAGATTGTATTAATCTATTTTCCTTTTATTTTGTTTTTTTTTAAAATATTTTTGCGAGTCTAAAGTTAATAGATTTATTATATGTATTTCTTAATGAGCTTGGTTAATCATTTACCATTATTAATTTGTAGACTATGAAAACTTCATACTACAATATCAAGAGAAATACTGGCATAAAAATTCACTCTTTTTTTCTTGTATATAAAAGCATAAATTATTTCTACTGCTATTATTATTTTAGGTCTGTATTACCTGGGTCAATCCCTGGTCTAAAATAATAATAGTAACCATAGTAATAATATTGCATGTGTAAATAGACAAAGAAATTGACTGATAGGCTTTCTTAGGCTTCTACCTAGAAGAGCGGATACTGATCTGGCGGGGAGTACACAAAGGGAAAATACTAAGAACAAGTCTTTTTTTTTCATGTTCTTATTTACAAGAGACTAAAAGAATACACACACACACACACAAATATACAGTTGTTCCATTTTATGATAAAACATATACTTTTTTCTTTAAAGAAGTCTACTACACATTACATTCTACTATATCAGTATAATCTATAAAGTATTACGAGCATAAAATATAATGACAGAGAAAGAGACAGAGAGAATCATGACTATAACTCCTTATTATATGAAGAAAATTTATTGAATAACCGCAACTCATCAAGAAAATACATAGATTTTCTTATTTCTGCTGTTCTCTATGTGTATAACTTTTGAATATACACACCCACTCATTGTTAATTCCCTCAATATATTAACTCTAATAATTCATTTTTACAAGAGATCTACATAGCCTTTAATTTCTAGTCAAGTATGTATATATATTACACACCCACACACACACATATATAATATATATTACTTTATTTTATTTTGTAGTTCAATTTATTCACAAATAATGGTTATGGATTATAACTATGGCAAAAGAGCAGTGGAGGAGGGATGATAAAATAAATAAATTAATAAATAAAAAGAATATGTAAAGAAAAGAGAAAGGAAAAAAAAAGGAAAAAGAAAATCAAAATAATAATGATAATAGTAGGATAAAAAGGAAAGCCTTTGTTCACACACACATATATATATATTATATTTAAATACTTCTTTTCCCTTTCTTATTCTTTCTTTTTTTTCTTGTGTTATTCTTTTTAAATAAAAAAAATAATAGAAATGATTAAGTAATAATAATAATAAAAAGAATTGGAGGTTAATGGAAGGAAATATAACTTGATAGTAAAGTAAAAGTATACAAGTAAAGAGATTTTTGCTGTTTGTTAAGCCAACATACAAGGCTGTTTTTTAAGAGTAATAATAATAAAGAATATAAATAGATAAAGGTAGGTTAAGGTAAGGTTAAGGTAAGGTAGGGTAGATAGATAGATAGATAAAAGGTAGATTTTAAAGAAGTTTGTTTTTTCTTTGTGAGATAGAAGAAGAAAAAATTCCACCACTTGTATAAATGATATATATATAAATAATTATATATAATTTACTTTTGGGCAGCAATCATATCCTTGGCCTTCTTCTCGGGGTCAATGGAAGCGTACAAGACAATGGCACCCATACCAATCAAGGCAGAGATGATACATGCGGCCATGGCACCCTTACCCTTGGCAGTGAAGGCATCGGGGATCAAGGTGATTCCTCCAGGGGCACCCTTGAGATCAAGACCTTCCTTTCCGGCAGCGTTACCAGTAGAGGGGTTACCACCGGCTGTGCAGACTTCGTGGAAGGCTTCAGGAAGAGTCATGCGCTCCTGCATAACAGTAGGAGCCTCGATAAAGGTGACAGCAAGACCAGTTTCCAAATGCCATTCAATGTGACAATGGAAAATCCATACACCGGGGTTATCAGCACGGAAACGAATGATGGTGAAGCTCTCGGCAGGAACAAGCACGGTATCACGGGTGGTGGGGTTCTCGTTATTCCATTCGACAGTAGAGCGGTCGCCCATAAAGACACCATCACCACGGGCAACGACCTGGAAGACGTGACCGTGCAAATGGAAAGGATGGTTACCAGCATCAAGGTTGTTAAGAACAATCTCGACCATGTTAAGATGGTCAAGGATGATGGCCTGGGACTGGGGACCGTAGACAGTCAAGTCGGTGGCAAGCTCGCCCATGGACAAGACAGTGTTGAGGGTAGGGACCTTGGGGGTCAAGTAAGGGAGCTCGTTGAACATACCACGGTTGATACCGTCAGTGGTGACATCAAAGTTGAAGGTCAAGTTAACCTGCTGGTCGGGCTCAACAGCGCTGGCGGGGTAGAGAGGAGGAAGATCAATGTCATCGAACTCACTACCCATACCAAGATCCTGGCTCTCGGCAAAGTTGGAGTGACTGGCATCGTACATAATGTTGGCAGTGATGTTGGTGACCAAATCTTCGGGGAGGATATCGAACATGTCAATGTCCATGTCGGCGTGGAAGAGGTAGTTGAGTTCAGTAGAGTTCTTGGCAGTGACGAGGACAGAGATACGCTGAGCAGCAGTCAAGTAAATGCTATCAACGGTCTTGCGCTCAGTGTAGATCTATAAAGAAAAAAGAAATAAATATTGTGAGTATGTGTGTGGGAATTTTTAGATTATAATTAATTTTAAAGTTAAAATAACTTACACCATCGACTTCAATAATATCCAAATCGTGACCATCGATGCTGATGAAGAAAGTGGAGAAGGCAGACATGTTGATGAGACGGAGACGGTAGGTCTTTCCAGGAACGAAGGTGATGTTGGGGTTAATGGTGTCCATAATCAAGCCAGATTCAGGGACGGGTTCGGCACCGGTGGGGTTGTTAACGTTCATGAAGATAGCCAAGTTGTTGGCGCTGTTGTCATGATACCAGTCTAGTGTTTTTTTTATTGAAATAAAAATATAATTAATACTCTATTTCTGTTTTGTTGTTATTGTACTTGTTATGACTATAACAGTTACAACGCATAGTTTTTCTTTATCTTACCAGAAACAGGAACAACCAAATCTTCATCATATTTGTAAGGCTCTTCAGGGTTGTGGAGAATAAGAGGAGCACGGAGACCATCAGCATATTGACCCTATTAGAGATAGACAGAAAATTTAAAAATTATAATTGTGTCAGTAAATATATTATAATATGTATATAAAGGGTAAAATTTCTTATCTTGATCTTTTTTTTTACTATGTATGTATATGTATACTAACCATATAATGACTGTGAATCCAAAAAGAACCAGTTTGGGTGATATTGAACTCATAAGTCAAACTGTGACCAGCTGGAATAGAACTGAAGTAAAAAAGAAAGATCGTTAGTTAGATAACCTTAAAAGAATAAATGCTTTATCATGAAATGTGTGTGTTCATATGTCTGTGTTCATATCTCTCTCCTTTTGGGTGTATATTGATAATGTCAACTCACCATTGGGTAACGCCAACCGGTCCGTCCATCCAAACGGTGTTGTTTTGGAACATTCCGTGAGAATGGAGAGCAGTGGGGATATCCAAGCTGTTCTTAACATTGATAACCAAGGTGTCGTTCAAAGACACATGGATAGCTGGTGGACTATAATAATAATAATAGTTAGTATTAATAATTGTTATAAGATATAATAGATTTAAGATGAAAAAATAAATTGGAAATTCTTTAAAATATTGTCTGTCTGTATATCTGTATAATTGTCTATTCTTTCTTTGTGTCGGTCTATATTCTGTATGTCTGTATGTCTGTCTGCTCTATATATGTATACGTACGGCCAGGCACCATTGACACCAACAACTTGACGCTCAAAGAGACCATCAGGGTTGGCTGTTGTGTAAGTGACTTCCCAGTCGTAGACAACACGGGCTGCCTGTGCAATGCTTGCTGTGGCAGCAAGACCAGTCAAAAGAGTTCCCAAGAAACGCATGGCTCTTTCTACAATTGAATATTTTTTTTGGTAGAAAAAGAAATGGACAAGAGAAAGAAGACAAGAAGAAGAGAACTAGTTTGAGAAATCACAGAATAAATATATATATATAAATATAAATATATAAAATACCAAAAAAAATTGAATTTTTAAATATATATATATTGTATTATATTATTGGGATAGAACCAAAGGGTAAGAGGGGAAAGAAATGGAAGGACTTTGTGGAATTATCAGATCCAAGTGGTCCTTCCTAATACAAAAATATAATAAAATAAAAATTTTCTTATAAAAAATAAAAAAGGAGTCAGCAACAGTAAAATAAGACAAGTGGGACTCCGAACAACCGGGGTCGGGGAAGATGATAGATAGATTGGGGAAAGGAAGAATCTTCATCTGATTACTATAGATTTTTTGTTGATCTGACCAATAAGTTAACAACGACCAAAGGTCAGTTTTTTTTTGTATTCTATTGTCGCGGGGATATTTTTTTTTATAATACTACAATGCTATGGCAACAGATTCAAAAAATAATAATATCCAAATAAAACTTCATCTGATAAAACATGGCGCCACTAATGACACTAGAACGTATATACTACACATAGATACATACATGGATACATAGATGTAATTTATATATTTTATATATAAAAGTTTCCAATATCGGAAAGGAAAGCTTCTCATTCATTGGATATCAATCCCGGGTTGTTTGCCTGCACACTAAAATATGTATATAGTGTAATGTAAAATAAAAAATGTCTGTTGTGCAAACAATATCAGGGCCGTCCCTTTAATCCCATTGACTTTGCAAATATTTTTTATTTTATTTTATGTGTATTGTATTGTATTTCAGTAAACTACAATACACTACAGTACACTACAGTACAGAAAATAACCCAGTTAATTTTCCTTTAGGTACAAAAAGATGACTCAGGTTATACGAACCGGAGTTGTGGTTTGATCAAATTTACTGATTAAAAAAATATTGAATCTGATAACAGTTTTTTTTTGTTAAAAAAAAAAACCTTGATTTCAATTTTTCAAAAAAAAAAAAAAAAATTCGTGAGAATATAGAGCCGCAACAAAAAATAGTAATACTAGCAGTAAAATAGAATATACAGATATGTTTTTCCCTTTTGATACAACATCGGTGTTCCCGATCCACAAAGGATACAAAGAGGACATAGCGAGAAGAAGGATAGAATATCAGTAATTTGAACTCCTCTTCTATAGTTCAAACCTGTCTTTATTTCAAAAAAAAATAAAATTTTGCCCATAAGTTCTCTGGTGCTTATAATATCTGTCTTTAATTCCTCTCGATTTCAGTTTTTCTTCTTCTTGCAACTCTTTCTTCCTTTCTCTTTACTTTCTGTTCTTTATCAACTTCTTTTATTTTCTTTCTTATTTAATATATACTTTTTGCTTATTCTTTTCTCATAAGTCATTTAGAGGAAGAATATAAAAAAGGAATACAAAAAAATAGTTAGAAACTTTTAGTTGCTAAAACAACAACATATCGAAAAATGTCGGAGGATCTTTTCAATGTCCCGATTTTCTTCATCGTCTTTCGTGAGACGACCGAAGCTGCCATCATTGTCTCTGTCTTGCTCTCATTCTTGAGAAAGGTCTTTGAGCCCGGAACCGCTGTCTACAAGAAACTTCGCAACCAAGTCTGGATCGGAAGTGCTATTGGTCTATTTATTTGTATATGTATTGGTGCTGCCTTCATTGCTGTCTGGTACACCGTCCTTAACGATCTCTGGGGTTCATCCGAAGAGATTTGGGAAGGTGTTTTCTCTCTTATTGCTGGACTTATGATTACCGCCATGGGCTTGGCCATGTTGAGAACCGAACGCATGCAGGAAAAGTGGAAGGTTAAGCTCGCAATTGCCATGGAAGCCGAACAGAAGAAAAAGGGTGCCCGTGCGTGGCTTCAGCGTTACTCTTTCTTCTTCTTGCCATTCATTACCCTTCTCAGAGAAGGTCTCGAAGCTGTTATTTTCATCGGTGGTGTAAGTATTTTTTAAGTATTTTTAAATATTTGAATATTTTTTATTAATATTTTATTTTTATTTTTTCAGGTTGCTCTTGATGTAAAGGCAAAGTCTATTCCTATTGCTGTCATTATGGGTCTCATTTGCGGTTGTCTCGTTGGTGTAATCATCTACCGTGGTGGCTCGCTCCTCAAGCTCCGTTGGTTCTTCGTCGTCTCTACTATCATCCTTTACTTGGTCGCTGCCGGTCTGATGGCCAAGTGCGTCGGTTACTTCGAGCAGTACGCCTGGAACAAGGTTATCGGTGGTGAGGGTGGTGACACCATTGCTTACAAGGTCACAACTGCTGTCTGGCACGTCTCCTGGGGAGACCCAGAGTACAACGCTGGTGAGAACGGTGGTTACCAGATCTTCAACGCTATCTTGGGCTGGAACAACACTGCTACCATTGGTACCATCATCATGTACTGTCTCTACTGGATCTTTGTTGCCGGTGCCCTCGTCTTCATGCACTTCAAGGAGAAGCGTGATGCCATTCTCAGAGTCGAGCGCGGTGAATGGAACGATGGTGATGAAGCCCTCGAAAACGCCAGAAACTATGTCGGTTCCGATGGTGTTATTATTGGCAAGAACCAGGATGATCTTGAAGGTCATGTCCAGCACGAGAAGATTGAGACCACCACAATCAAGGCTTAAAAATCCTTGCCTAAAAGCAAACAACAAAAAAAAAGTAATTAGTCTTTTTTAACTATTACTACTACTATTATTATTATTTACTATTATTATTATTATTATTATTTCATATATTTCTCCCGCGACCCTCTTCTTTATCTCTCTCTCTCTCTCTATCTTTCATCACTCATACAATGTTGTTTCATTATATATTCTCTCCCTTTACTTAATACTCTATTCGCAGCCTTGGCTTGTTGGTCTGGGTGCTCTACGATAAAAGTTTTTGCTACCTTTATTACTCGAGTCTCGACTGTATATAATATATATTCTCTCTCTCAATATCTCTCTGTCTGTTTGTCTCTCTGTCTGAGTACTACTTCTTTAAGAATGATCCTAATAGTCAGCATATTTTTGAGTCCTTTATTCTCTATATCTCTTATACTTTGTTTATTTATTTAAATAATAATTATAATAAATATTTATTCCATTTTTAAATATATATATATGTGTGTGTGTGTGTGCTGGTGAATAAAACATGTATGTATATATATAAATAATAATCAAATACACAAAATATGCAAATAGCCGGAATATCTCTTTCTTTCTTTCTTTCTTTCTTTCTTTCTCTCCCTTTCTATGTGTGTGTATATGAGCTGTATTCAAGGTTGACTTTGACTTTGACTTTAACTTTGATTTTTATTTGATTTCTACTTTTACTTTGATTTTGATTTTGACTTATTTTATTTTTATTTTACAATATAAAATGTGTATGTATGTGTATACACATTAATCATGAAACTTTGATAAAAGAAAAAAATAATCAAAATCAAAGATCTCAAAGGGCAAATCTTTATTTAATTTTTTGCTGTTTCTGCTAAAGGTGTTTAGCACACATAGCACATAGCTTTTCTTTCCTTCTCTTTTGAATTTTGGACCTTGGATTTTCAAAGTTTTCAATTAAATAAAAAAGTGGATATTGTATAATATAGCACAGAGTTTATTATCTTGCCTTGCCTTGTAGTGTGATTATTGCGTCTTAGAAATTATTCATAATGCATGTAGATAGGTTATCTACTGTATTTGTTATGAAATTTTAAAATAATATTATTCATTTCGGGTATGATTTCTCCCTCTTCCTCTCCCTCTCTCCCATTTCTTGTGTCAGCTTTTTTTTTTCTTTTTATTCGCTTTCAATCGCCGATCTGACATGATTATCTTTCAATTCCGGATGATCTGATAAGTTTCTCTTTAAATGGATAAAAAATACATTTAAAAGGAAACCATGGTAACGTTTCAAAATTATATATATATACTTTTCTTCTTCTCCAGTTCCCGCTAGTAAGACAAAACGAAGATATAGAATTCTAAATGTATTATAATTATATATACATATACATATACATATATATAAATTTATATATCTATGTATGTATATATGCTTGTGTCAAATGTGTGGAGGAGAGTTTTATTATTATTATTATTATTAATAATATTCAGTTCAAGATCTTGTTTATTTTATATTCGAACTGTAGTTAATTTAAATCAATTGGCCAATTAATTAATTTTCTTTTCATTAGTTTCTCTTGTTAGTTGTTTATCCTACTTCATTATTACCATTAATATTATTCTTTGCCTGTAGTTTGTGAATAGACAAAGGATACTGAATATATTCTACTCAATACTCTTTTTGTGTCCCCAATTATTACTTTTAAAAAAATCCTGGTAACAAACATGTACAAGAAGTACAAAGATTTTTTTATTTATTTGATCTAATTTTGATCTGATAAGGTGGAGAAAATGAGTGAGGCAAAAAAAATTCTTCAGAGCATTTTCCTTTTTTTGTATATTTTAATTTCCGCACAAGACAGAAAGAGAGAGAAGTAGAGGGAGAAAAGGAAGTCGGAGATGATTTTTCTTTCAGATAATAAAATAAAAAAAGGATATTTCCATTTGTAGCAAGGTTTACTCAGAGTTGGCTATTCAGCGGCGACAGATGTGATCTTTTTTATATATATGTATATATAAATAAAAATATTTAATTCGCTCATTTTAAGTTACACATCTTAACCACGTCTAATCTTCCACCCGATTTAGAAGCACTGACCTTTTTCCATGACAACGAAGAAGCAAAAAGAAACAAACAAATAAATAAATAAAGTGGAGTAGAGTATAATAGAATAAAGTGAAGTTGAGTGGAGAAACGATCCCTAGTAAAATACTAAAAAAAAAGTGATTCGCAATAAATCAAAAATAAAATATAAAGAAAAAACAATGTGTATATAGATATATATTTGAATACTCCGGAGTGTATCATTTTTTGTAAGGGTACACTGAACTTCTCGGACATGCTGATGTTGGTGTGGAATGATTTTTATTACTATTATCTTTCGCTAGTATGATCTTGATCTATGTATTTCTCCTAGAACTTTGTACTTCTTACTATTACTCCTT
The DNA here is from genome assembly GCF_001638985.1 of Phycomyces blakesleeanus NRRL 1555(-). Lineage (NCBI taxonomy): Eukaryota > Fungi > Mucoromycota > Mucoromycetes > Mucorales > Phycomycetaceae > Phycomyces > Phycomyces blakesleeanus. Next base: position 174,958 of record NW_017265137.1, on the reverse strand, counting down.
ATTATTATTTTATGCCCTATTAAAGACAAAATAACAATCTGTTTGGTATGGTACAGCTTGATGTAGCTTAGCTTGGTGTAATTCAGTTTAGTTTAGTTTTGTTTAATTTAGTGTAGGGTAGGGCAACTTAGTGTAGTTTAATAAGCTCTATCTGTAAAGGCAAGCAGTAATGTAACGTTAAGTAGTGCGTACAGATACGCTCGCGTGTATCAGGGATCTTGATGGTGAACACAGAGATAATCAAAAAAATAAAAAAAATAAAAAAAACGAATTCTTGATTCAACAAGAATACTCCAAATTGATTGATCGCCTTGAACGCTCATTGAACTCTCTCTGCCTTTCTCTCTTTCTCTCTCTCTTTACTTTATATTTTATTACTACTACCATTATTTTCAAATTCCATTAATGATATTTTCTACATAGAACTATTCTTTCCTTAAGCTTTTAGAGGTTACGTGACACTAAGGTGGTTGAGTAACTTTAAAGTTTCCGTACCCGAGCAACCAAAGAAAAAAAATTTCTTTTTAAAAAAAATATAATAGAAAACTTTTTTTTGGATATTTTATGTATATATTTTAAATTACAAGTAAAGAGAGATTTTTTGAAAGAAAGAAACTTTATTTTCAAAGGAAAAAAAGAAAAGTAACGATTCATAGGTTTCCTTGTAAGACGGATATATGAATATTTAATAGTAAGAATGTATATATTTATATTGTAACGAAAACAATATACACTTTGTCGGATCAAAAACAAAGTAAAGAATAAAACCGGATCAGAAAAATATCAGAGAATCTTACTGGTATTATTTAGTATTTTGAAGTCAAAGCAACCAAACATTCTCTTTCTTTTTGATTGACTTTACTTGACTTTAAAGAGACGTTGAAGGATCTAAGCTTAATTTGTCATGGTTAACATGTGCCATGTATGTATTACTTCTCATTGAATATATATATATATATATATAAGAGTAATAATCATGGATCTGATAGTGATCGTTGTCACTGATTTTATCTTTATAAATGTGTGTGTGAGAGTGTGTTTTTTTTATTGAATAATAATAATGAATAAATAATGCAAAAAATCACTGTGATTTGTTAGTGATAATTGCTTAAGAAAATATTAATATTAATATTAATAATATTATGTGTTTGTATATATGCCCATTAAAGCAAATGTTGGGTGAAACTATATTATTTTGGATCAATTCAAATAATCTAATGATCTAATGATCAGTCAATCAATCAATCAATCACAGTCGGATCATTGATAGTTGATCACTGATTATTATACTATAATTATTATTTTGATCAATTGAAAAGAGCAAAATGATAGTAGACACCCACACACAAGTACACATATACACATGTACACACATTCCTTCTCCTTCTTCTTCTTTTTGGAGGGTCAATTGAGGTCATTACAGAAAAAACTCATTGTTCTGCTAATTTTTACCAAGTATTTCCCAATATTTGTGAGCTGTTTAATTTGATCATAGTAGTATATCTGTATTTGTTATATATAATTGAAGCAAATGGTGTAACACCACAACCAACTATTACACATATATCAAAAAGGCATTAATACTTTTTATTATTATATATCTATATATTGTGAAGGGTATATTATTATTACTATTATTTTACTGCTGTTTTTTGCATATTGAGAACAATATTTCTTTCTTTCTTTTTCTATTTTACTCTATTTTACCTTATTTTGACTTTTTTGTACTTCCAATTTTTTACTTTTTGCTTATTTTCTCTTTCTTTTAGGTTTATTAGTCTGAAATACAAGAATAGCAGTGATTCTTGGCTCTGTTCAACATTATCAAGGGTTTATTTACCTTTTTGCCAGACCTGATGTTTTTTTTTAGGTATTTGTTACTTTGTAATAAGCAAGCTTAAATATATCATTATACTTGATAGAAAACAAAAAAGCAATATATAATATATACTATGTGTATATTAATTTTTTCAGTCTCTTAAATTGAGGTTGTGATATAGAGTAGAATATAACGGGACTTATTGTATTCAAGTCAAGTCAAGATCTACCAAAAATATTTATATCAATTGTGTCGGATTGTCATAAAACTTTAGATATAAGCCAAAACAGAAAAAAAAGGGTCTTTTTGACACTAAAATATATCAATAGGGAAATCTTTTCTTGAGGAGTAATTAAGATTTTATCATTCTTCTTCTTTTTCATATATTTACTATATGCACACACAAGCACACACAAGTATAATGGTATTCTTGGTTAAAACATAGACCTCTTTACTGCCGATTAAAGGCAAAAGATATTATTACAATAGGAATATACAGAGTGTAATTATATGTATATATGTATACAAAAAAGATATACAGAGAGATAGTTTTCTGTGCTTATTTCCTGGCTTATTAAGCGCATATATTAGCCTAGTAAAAGAAAGAAAGAAATCTAAATTATTCTTCTTATTCTTCCTATTTTTCTTTTTCTTTTATTATTATTATTATTATTATTATTAGTATAACGTTTTTTTTCACGGTTAGATGTTCATTGTAGGAAAATCTGATAGGAAAATCTAACTCTATTGTCTTTTTGGTATTCCAACCCTTTTTTTCATATCTAAATCTCCGCCTTTTTTTTTGGTGACAAGGGAGGAAGTAAAAAACAGCAGATATTGAACCATTATTTTCATTATTTTTATTTTTCATTTCTTCATTACACTAAAAACTTAAAATTTGAGTATCAGATTAAAGCTAAAAAGTAATAATAATCTTTTCTGCTTATTTTCTTTATATGTGATGCAAACATATCTATACATATATTGATTTTGCTCAGGTTGGGTCGTACATCATTTGTGGGGAGAGTTGGATGTACCTGGGAAGAAACTGTCGACCCACACATGTGCGTGAGAACTGTAATAATAAAACTGATAATCAAGTCTTTGGTCGGTTGTGCCACAGCTAAATCTGATCGTTGGTTATTTAGAATGTGAAAGAATTCGAGTGGGTGTGAGAGTAAGAGAAATGATACTTTAGTCAAATAGCAAGAACTTGGACACACCGAATCAATTTGTCTTGAAGTAATTGATTAAATCAGGCCGTAATCACTTATATCTTATAATGCATTTTATTACAAGACACCCTGGAAAGAAAGAAAAAAGAAAGACTTTCTTGGTTACACAGATCAGGGGAGAAAATCAACCCCTTGCAACAACTTTTTTCAAAACAATACAAAGAAAAAGTCTATTAGAAAGGCGTATGTATGTATAGAGAGATAAAGAGAGAACGCATAAAGAAACTTTTTTGTGTGTGGGTGTATGTTTGTATAAAATACATTAGGGAGCCCAATTGACCCTTTTAATGTGCTGGAAATGGCATTGGATGGAGCAGACATTAGTATCTTTGGAGTCACAGCAGCTGAAATTTTCAGGGAAATCAATATTAAGCTTACCAGTTTCTGCACATAGATCGCATTGTAATCGAAAAGTACAAACACATCAAAATTTTCTTTTTCGTTTTATTTTGTCGTGTTTTTTTTGGGTCAATAAATAAATAAAGGAAAAGTCAAATTATCTAAATACCAATATAACAGTCTGCTTCAATACGGCAAATTATGGTTTTATTATTATTCAAACAGAAATCAGGATTTCAAGTTTATATATTTAAAGCAGTTCTATATGACTATTTTTTTTTATATAAGACATCAAGAAAGACACAAAATTTATAATAAATTAAATGTAGAGGGTGAAGTAATGGCATTAAGCTTCTTATGAAGTGACAGAGGAAGGAGAGAGAAGGATGAGGGATGTTTTATTAACTAAACATTTTGAAACAAATATTGTGAATCAGAATAGATACATTTTGCTTTATCAGAAAGATAAAAGAAACCGGACCCCCAGGTATGCCTTTTTTAAAAGAAAATGTGCTCGAGGGCTATACATATATACCCATACGATTATAAAGATATCGGGTGTTTGGATATTTCAAAAGTTGATATCCAAGTATCATTCAACCTTAAGTGCAAGCACATATAAAGGAATATAAATTGTTTAGAAGAATAAGAAAAACCTACCAGACTTTTAGATGATTGAGGAAATTATCATTTTGTATAAGCAAATGAGGTATAATGTGGAGTCTACAGTATACTTGCTTGAAGATCATGTTAATTCGATATCTGGCTGATCATCAATTATCTAACTTTTATATTAGAATACTAGTCATATATATTTGTATTTTTCAAGTAAATGATAATACATAATACAAACATATTAACCTTTACTTATATAGCATACATAGTCTCAGAAATAGTGCATTGATATAACAAAACCATATTATTTTATGAGTTATATCTCTTTTTTTTTGCCCTAAAAATGTTTGTAAGATATATTTCACGGATTTTTTTATATCTATATAATAAAAAGAGAAAATATCCTCATTATTAGACACACAAGACATATCGAGAATCCTCTATTATTAAACAAGCTCGCTTGTATAGCGCAAGTTTGAGCAAGTATTACGAAAATGAGCTTGTTTTTGAACAGGTTGAACGCTATCAATGAATTAACTGTAATAACCGGCGAGTATCGAAATTCCACTCCACTTTATGTAATTTAAAAGGCTGATACATCTATTTTATGAATTTCATGTCTCGCTTACGCAACATACCCTACCACTGTCAACTTATTTCTAAGAACTGCAATATAAAAACTGTCTGTATATCTTTGAAAAATTACTTTTATATACAAAATATTGAAGGATGTATTTTGTACTGTACCAATACTGCTTTTCCACTCTTCTTATTAGAATTCAGGTTATATTTGGACTGTAAATATAATTGCGCATATGAGTATGCAATAACAAATTGAGAGTATTGATCATTCACTGATAATCAAAGTACAAAAAGGTTTCTAGATAATAATCCTTGTTTCATAAATCCATCCAAATCAAACCTTTTTTTGTGCACAATCTGTGTAAATACAACAAGGACATTTACTTGTGTATTCAACCCTCCACACACTTCTTTATTCCTTATCTCATATCCCTCTTTTTCTTTGTCTCATTAAAATACATGCTATTCACAATGGCCATCTAGATTATCCAAATTCAGTAATATCTATATATCGCACTACCAGAATTCTCAAGAAATATTCTGAGTTTTCTTATAGACTTTATAGACAAACAACAGTCTATACATTCAAACGCAGTGATTAACACAAAGATAAAAGTATGCATGTTATTTTATGTTAATCTTCAGATTTGTTTGACTGGATTAGTCTTTATTATAGACGAGCCCTTTTAATTACAGCATTGTCCTCTTCAATCAAGTAAAAAATAATGACTAAACGCATATTTTTCTACTAGAGTCAATAACAGTTTAAAAACGACTTTACTTATTTATTAAATATATACATAAAAAAAAAGAAGAAACCAGGACCACAAGTTCTTTGTTCCCGCATTACACTGCTCAATTTCCTTCCGCCCATGAGCCTGACTTTGTAGCGAAGGATATGTGAGAATGGTAATAATCCGTGGTGTAAGACTACACCGGTTCATCTCAGCCACCTTATCTCATCCCTAAGTAGGGGTAGCAAACATACCAGAGAAGCGTACCACAGAAGTAGCAAGGTATAGATTATTCGACTACTAAGCAACACCGTCAGTGGCAGAAAGCTTTGAAACAGGGTCTTTACGAAGAATTGGTAGGAAACTCTACTATCTTCCCGTCCTCCACTCTCAACAACATTCATGATGTTAAATCTTGACGGTGACCCTTTTTTTTAAAAAAAAAATACGATCGTCGGCATTGCTTCAGAGATAATATAATTAAATCCACAATTCAAATCATGTTTATCTGTACCTCTTAGAATCAATTAATAAGCAATATAATGACCCAGTTCCACTTGTTTCTGTACAAAATAAAAAAAAG
>NW_017265137.1:0-161582 GCF_001638985.1 Phycomyces blakesleeanus NRRL 1555(-) | reverse complement strand
TCCTTTCTTTTTTTTTAAAAAAAAATACCAAATAATTGTCTATATAAACACTAGCAGGAGCTTGGTCAAGCAAAATCTCTCTATCTCTCTCTCTTTTATCTTTGTATGATCTTTCCGTCGATATATCGTCTAATCCTTGGGGAACCTCTCTATCTATATGCCTCCATATCTCTTTATCATTGAATTATCCTTCCGTTCATATATCTTATAATCATTGGAGAACCTCTCTATCTATATGTCTATATATCTCTTTATCTTTGAACAATACTATAATCTATTCCTTTATTTCTTTAAAGCAGTCCTCCCATATAGTTTTTTTTGGCCGATTGAATATAACTCTTTGTCCTAAGGGCATTTTGGTAAGAGCTTTTTTCTTTTCATTTGTATATACAGCTTCTTTACCATTAAAATATTTTTTTATTATGATGATGTTATTTTTCAACAGGTTTTACTATGCATATCTTTATTTCCGACTCTATATACTTTTATCTATAGCTTTATATTTATCTCTATATCCACCTATATCTATAGCTATACCCCTCTTTGTATATACCCTTTATATGTATACCTTGCTCTATGTATTTGTTTTCTTCTTTTCTTTTCTTTCTTTCTTTCTCCAAAGTATCCGTCTTGGTCCCAAAAATTTCCGGTAAGTATTGTTCCATAAAGAACATAAGAGCAAAATATACTTACTTTACTAGTGTCGACTCTCTGGGCGTTTCGTTCCCAGGCGAGCTTACGTTTCTTTTTTCTGGACCTACAAGAGAGAACGCACGAATGATCTCTTGTACTGTGTTTTACGGTCTTTATTGTCGTATTTCACTGGCAGTTTCCTGCGCAAGTGTCCAGACGGGTTGGTTGTGGTTATGCGCAATGTGGTGCGGAAAATGTTATTCTGAAAACATCCGTTAGCTTGGAATGGTGTATGCTGACGTGCAGCACTGCTTGACCTCGCCTCTGCTTTCCTTGCCACTCTTTCTTGGAAAGAGAGCAACCAACTCCTTTTTCCCCCTCGCTGTCAAATCAGGTCTTCGTCCTGAGGGGGATGGATCCGCTATTGTTATTTCTGGCAAAGTGGTGAACTAAGAATTTGACATGCTCTCTCTATAACACGGTTGTTTGGCCCGACACTATTTGATAAGTTTCTCTTTTTTTTTGCAGATCTTTCTTCATTTACATCGACTCTAATCAATACTCTCTCTTTCTATTGCTTTACATAGATCCAATATCAACAAACTCTTGCTAAACAAGATCTTGGCCCAGTTTTTGCGATTTATTAGTAGTAGATTTTTCTTCACGGCTATTTCTGTTTATCTGGTACAAAGATTGCTAACCCTATAGTATTAGCAGCAGGATAAGCACATTATTTCACACATAGCACACGTTCAAAACCATAACATATATACTGACTCTACTTTGAATATCTTATCTGGGCGTTTAGTTCTCAGATAGGATCAGCTTTCTTTATTCTGGACCTGCAAGAGAGAACGCACGAATGATCTCTTGTACTGTGTTGTACGGTCTTTATTGTCGTATTTCACTGGCAGTTTCCTGCGCAAGTGTCCAGACGAGTTGGTTGTGGCTGTGTGCGATGCGGTGTGGAAACCGTTGATCTAGAAAACATCCGTTGGCTTGGAATGGTGCATGCTGACGTGCAGTGCTGCTTGACTTCGCCTCTGTTTTCCACTCCACTCTTTCTTGAAAAGAGAGCAACCAGCTCATTTTTTCCCCTTCGCTGTCAAATCAGGTCTTCGTCCTGAGGGGGATGGATCCACTCTTGTTGTTTTTACTTTTAGCAAAGTGGTGAACTAAGAGTTTGACATTCTCTATGCAAAGTATACGTTCTGGTCGCAAGAATTTTTGGTAATTATTGTTCCGTCAAAAATGCAAGTACAAAGTATACTTACTTTACTAGTGTCGACTCTCTGGGCGTTTCGTTCCCAGGTGAGCTTACGTTTCTTTTTTCTGGACCTACAAGAGAGAACGCACGAATGATCTCTTGTACTGTGTTTTACGGTCTTTATTGTCGTATTTCACTGGCAGTTTCCTGCGCAGGTGTCCAGACGGGTTGGTTGTGGTTATGCGCAATGTGGTGCGAAAAATGTTATTCTGAAAACATCCGTTAGCTTGGAATGGTGTATGCTGACGTGCAGCGCTGCTTGACCTCGCCTCTGCTTTCCTTGCCACTCTTTCTTGGAAAGAGAGCAACCAACTCCTTTTTCCCTCTCGCTGTCAAATCAGGTCTTCGTCCTGAGGGGGATGGATCCACTCTTGTTACTTTTTGCAAAGTGGTGAACTAAGAATTTGATATGCTCTCTCTGCAACACATCTTTTTGGTCCGATACTATTTGATAAGTTTTTCTCTCTCTTATGTTTTTTTACAGCTCTTTCTTCATTTACATCGACTCTAATCAATACTCTCTCTTTCTATTGCTTTACATAGATACAGTATCAACAAACTCTTGCTAAACAAGATCCTGGCACAGCTTTTGCGATTTATTAGTAGTAGATTTTTCTTCACGGCTATTCCTGTTTATCTGGTACAAAAGTTGCTAACCCTATAGTATTAGCAGCAGGATAAGCACATTATTTCACACAACGCACATGTTCAAAATCGTAATATATATATACTGACTCTACTTTGAATATCTTATCTGGGCGTTTAGTTCTCAGATAGGATCAGCTTTCTTTATTCTGGACCTGCAAGAGAGAACGCACGAATGATCTCTTGTACTGTGCTTTACGGTCTTTATTGTCGTATTTCACTGGCAGTTTCCTGCGCAAGTGTCCAGACGAGTTGGTTGTGGCTGTGTGCGATGCGGTGTGGAAACCGTTGATCTAGAAAGCACCTGTTGGCTTGGAATGGTGTATGCTGACGTGCAGCGCTGCTTGACCTCGCCTCTGCTTTCCTTGCCACTCTTTCTTGGAAAGCGAGCAACCAACTCCTTTTTCCCCTTCGCTGTCAAATCAGGTCTTCGTCCTGGGGGGGATGGATCCATTTTTGTTATTTATTTTTTGGCAAAGTGGTGAACTAAGAATTTGACAATTGTCTCTCTATATATGTATTCTTCGATCTAGTCAACTAATAAAGTTTTAATAAAAAAACCTTTTGGTTTGAATTTTTATTATTATTAATATATTTTTTAAAATGACCAACAACAATATCTCATGGTCAATAAATGTTTAGTAAGCTTGTTGATATTAATAAAAAGAAACTATGTATTGTACTATATATGTATAATATTTTTCTTTTTATGAATATTAATAAATAAATCAACAGTATAGAAAGGCTAGTATGTTGGTAGCTGTGGTGTACACACCACGATTGAGTGAAGAACAGACTCCAGAACCAAATACCAGTTTCTGCTTACCAATGAATCTGGAAAGTTAATAATCTTTAGGACTATTACACACCAGGCATATATACACTACACACTCATACAGTTTAAACCAATTATTATACAACAGTGATTTGAATTATAGTGATTTTAATAGTAGCAGATATAAATAATATTATTTGGTCTCTTTAATAAATAACACTCTCACAATATCTACTTTTATTATTATTGATATACTAATCCATAAACAATGCCGAATATCTCAGTAAGTTTGCAAATTTTCTGAACAGCTTACATGGTAATATTATTAACTTATTTGAGTGAGACATCAACCGTGGTGATGCTATAAATTGATGTATCTTGACATCTTGATGCTGAATAGAGCGTCAGCAATGCTTCAATGCACATTACAAAATACTTTCTAATTTGTTTCTACTTAACTAATACTTGCAAGATAGTTTGTACTGAGATGAAGATGATCAGCAGGCGGAAGTTTGAACTCGTATATGTTAAACATGCTTTCCATGAGGATACTGATAGGTTATGGTCTTTTGTAGTGCTTTTACTCAAGAACAAGCAGTAAGCAGTTCATTAAATATATTTTTACAATTAAATGATATTTTTTCTATATTGAAATACTCTTTATGACTAGCTTGTGCTCTAGTAATTATAATATATATACGAAGTTGTAACTAGCTTGCTGCTAGTAATACGTCTCTGTGAGATTCGAACTCACGCTCTTCCAGCCAAGGTTGGAAAAACACCTGTCAAGCCAACTAAAAAGTTAACTATAGACCGAGACGGGGGGAAGAAATCGAAAGACAAGGGCGAACTTTACTTTTTTAGGCAACGAAGACCGTATAAAGTTTGGAGACCCCGCCTTTTTCGTTTGGGATGAACGAGATTTTATCGTTCTAGAATTGGCATTATCAGAGTGTCTTTGCTTACGACTGCCTAGACAGTAATAAGCGAAAGACAATATATGGTGTCAAGTACAAAATTGTACGGAGAACGAGTAACATTGTTTCCAGCACAGAGTAATGACTTAAAGGCGTTCAATCAAAAACTCATTGAACAAGCACATCTTTGCGAAAACAGGATCAGAACACCGATCACGAGAGAGTGGAGGCTTGAATAAAGTAATTTCTCTTGCAAAAAAAAAACTTCATTTGCTGTTATAATATAGGCTAACAGCTAGCAAGAAGTAGACCAGTACATCATGACAGTCAGACCAAACTCTATACTGACTCTCCTACTTGGGCTCAATAAGCGTCCCAACTTGTTAAATCAGTCATACCCCAGACATATGGATGCCTATCGCACGGGTTGAGTTGGTTTTATTATAGGTCAACTGCGTCGCTAGAACGTTCGGCTGTCAACCCATAAAAAACCAGTCTATCTGATCGTCTTTGAACCTCAACATCTGACATCAATGGGGAGGAGAATATCAGGACTCATCCTCAGTCCGTTTGGCTTGTCATAGAGAGTGGTGGTATTTCATTGGCGCCCGGTGGCTCCCACCTATGCTACACCTCTCTATGACGGATTGACCACGTTGTACCAAATGTCAGAATAGAGGAGACCAGAGTAGACCGGTGTTTCTTGCTAGCCGTTCCCAGAGCCATTAACTGGGTGTGGTTTGGTTGGCCGCTTTGGTTTTCACCGCAACGACGTCACTAGAGGCTTTCTTGACAAGCTGATGTCAAGGCTGACCCTTTCGGGCCAGACTTTCTCTTCACTATTAACTACGCAACGTTAGTAAGAGTTTCAATGAAATAAGGGTATATTTTTTATTTTGTGATTACTTACATTCACTTCTTGAGAAAATAAATTTAGGTAAATGTCAAAAGCAACATTACTACAAATTACATTAATAAATTCATCATAATTAGCACAAAATGTGTGAAATGTACTTTCTTTAACGATTTTGTTACTTACATGGGCATTTCTCTGTGTTGTGTTTATGAGAAAGGCGAGTTTTCTTTCCTTCGCACTGAAGAGCCATTTTTCTATACGCGTGAGTGAATACGCAAGATATGACGTAAACACTAATCGTCTAATAGAATAATTCCACATATTGGCGTGTGATATCTATGTGGCTTATTGTTTATATATAATTATTCCATGTGTCAATCCTTTGAGAAGCAAGCTTTCTGCATGAAGAAGAACAATAAAGTAGTGAAGCTTTCTGTTAGCAAAGAAGAACCCAAAATGGAAATTTAAAGGTAGTACTCAGGTACCAGCACGTTTAAGAGCCTATTAAAGACGAGCTTAAAACATATAAAAAGAAGTTCTGTGACCTTGTGCTTCTATTGTGTAGCCAGTCCCATCTTCCCATTTTACGTAACAGAAACAACAACAGAATTAGCAGCAGAAGAAACTACTAGAATATTATATCAGTATATATCGTAGAGCTGTAGAATATAACTTGTATGATTTCCAAGCAGAATGTTTTTATCGAGAGCTGGTGATACCTCTTTATCTCATATTTAAGTCTCGGGTCGTGAAATTAAGCTGTAATATAAAAAAAAAAGTGATCCAGTTTGCTTTTTACAAAAGCCAAGGTTTCACAATGAATTGTTTTTCAACATTATAATCCGTTTGGTTAAAATGCTAAAAACCTCAATATATAATCACACATATTTTCTCAAAATCTGTGGGGTTAATCCTGATGTATTTGTGCTGATGTTTCAAATATCTTGCCAAAAGCATACAAGCGCTTCTTTCTTCTTTTCCACAAAATTCCAAACTCTTGAAATCAAATAAAAAGCTATTATAAAGTACAAGGCAAACTGGTTATTATTATTTTTTAAAAATCATTTGAATCTTTAAATTCAAAACTCTAAAGCTTCTAAGTATTTAAAGCAAAACAAAAAGAGCAAGCTTAAATAGAAAGAGATATATTGATACCAAGCAATGTTTTTCTCCTTTAAAAAATAATACCATCATTTTATAGTATTTCTCTTTGTAAATTATAGTCTTTACTGGAGTAACTACTTTATTTATCTGTAGATAGAATTACCAATACAACTTTAACTGTATATCTCAATGAAGCACCGGGACTTTATTGCTGTAGAACCAGTATTATGTCTGACAGCTAATCAATCTTGCTCGCAACCAAATTGACATTGTCCTTGACTAAGCTGAAGGTGTAGCTAGACTTTTTTCTGATCAAATCCTTAGCAGAAACTTTGGTATCTTATTTTTTTCTACTGAATATATTAGCTATATATATATATTACTTTCTTTTTTTTCCATTTTCCTTACTACCTAATATTGTTTTAAGATATATGTGAGTTTCTCTCCTAGTAGCTGCTGGGTCCCTTTTGTTCCTACCTGTACAAGCACATGCAAAAAAAAAGAACGTTTTCTTGTCCCCTTTAACAAAATAGCGCACACACCAGTTTAGAGTAACCTACAAATCACCATTATGGAAACTTGTACTCCGCCTTTAGAGTTATTTTTACACCGATCAAGACCAAACCCTTCTGCACTTCACTTTGCAAAGTCGTCTTGCACAGTCCGTTGGTTGAATATTATTGGCTGCTATTTATGTCGTAAAACAGTTGCAAAAGTCTATGTGAGAATAAGACTTTTCCCAGTAAAAAGAAGAAATATACAGTCATGTTACGTTTGCTCTAACTTGGAAGTCAAAGAACTCTCTTAAAAAAATGGCGCAGCCATACACTTTAATCAAAGGCAGCGAGTATATAAAAATAACTCCCATTCAACCCACGCGGTTTTTTCTTATAGTTTTTTTTGTATTTACTCTGGAGATGAGTGTCCTCTTATCTCTTGTAGCTGGAAAGACTATCTACGTATGGTTTGATTTGGAGCCTTTCTTTTTTTTATTTTGTACAGAAACAAGTGGAACTGGGTCATTATATTGCTTATTAATTGATTCTAAGAGGTACAGATAAACATGATTTGAATTGTGGATTTAATTATATTATCTCTGAAGCAATGCCGACGATCGTATTTTTTTTTTAAAAAAAAGGGTCACCGTCAAGATTTAACATCATGAATGTTGTTGAGAGTGGAGGACGGGAAGATAGTAGAGTTTCCTACCAATTCTTCGTAAAGACCCTGTTTCAAAGCTTTCTGCCACTGACGGTGTTGCTTAGTAGTCGAATAATCTATACCTTGCTACTTCTGTGGTACGCTTCTCTGGTATGTTTGCTACCCCTACTTAGGGATGAGATAAGGTGGCTGAGATGAACCGGTGTAGTCTTACACCACGGATTATTACCATTCTCACATATCCTTCGCTACAAAGTCAGGCTCATGGGCGGAAGGAAATTGAGCAGTGTAATGCGGGAACAAAGAACTTGTGGTCCTGGTTTCTTCTTTTTTTTTATGTATATATTTAATAAATAAGTAAAGTCGTTTTTAAACTGTTATTGACTCTAGTAGAAAAATATGCGTTTAGTCATTATTTTTTACTTGATTGAAGAGGACAATGCTGTAATTAAAAGGGCTCGTCTATAATAAAGACTAATCCAGTCAAACAAATCTGAAGATTAACATAAAATAACATGCATACTTTTATCTTTGTGTTAATCACTGCGTTTGAATGTATAGACTGTTGTTTGTCTATAAAGTCTATAAGAAAACTCAGAATATTTCTTGAGAATTCTGGTAGTGCGATATATAGATATTACTGAATTTGGATAATCTAGATGGCCATTGTGAATAGCATGTATTTTAATGAGACAAAGAAAAAGAGGGATATGAGATAAGGAATAAAGAAGTGTGTGGAGGGTTGAATACACAAGTAAATGTCCTTGTTGTATTTACACAGATTGTGCACAAAAAAAGGTTTGATTTGGATGGATTTATGAAACAAGGATTATTATCTAGAAACCTTTTTGTACTTTGATTATCAGTGAATGATCAATACTCTCAATTTGTTATTGCATACTCATATGCGCAATTATATTTACAGTCCAAATATAACCTGAATTCTAATAAGAAGAGTGGAAAAGCAGTATTGGTACAGTACAAAATACATCCTTCAATATTTTGTATATAAAAGTAATTTTTCAAAGATATACAGACAGTTTTTATATTGCAGTTCTTAGAAATAAGTTGACAGTGGTAGGGTATGTTGCGTAAGCGAGACATGAAATTCATAAAATAGATGTATCAGCCTTTTAAATTACATAAAGTGGAGTGGAATTTCGATACTCGCCGGTTATTACAGCTAATTCATTGATAGCGTTCAACCTGTTCAAAAACAAGCTCATTTTCGTAATACTTGCTCAAACTTGCGCTATACAAGCGAGCTTGTTTAATAATAGAGGGTTCTCGATATGTCTTGTGTGTCTAATAATGAGGATATTTTCTCTTTTTAATATATACTCACGCAAAAAAAAAGTCTTCGCGGAACAACTAAAGTTGGAATTTTTCTTTACACCAAATCTACATGAGCAAACGCCTCGTAGCATCAATAGAGAAATAATGGAGAAAACATACCTTGCCACGAGTCGTCACACTTCTTACATAGAGGCATTTTTTATCTTTATAAAGCTACGAATTCTCAAGGAGAGATCAAAGACATTTTGGAAAACCTTTATTCGACGGTTAGAAGCAACATGCTCAAAGCCCGTTTGAAACCTGCTTAAAAAAAGCAGAGGCAGAAACAGGAGACAAGGAATTCGAAAATAAATTCCTTTATTAAAAAAGTGTTTGCTTGATTCTTCTATGGTCATGCCCTACGGTTAATTGTACAAATTATTTTCATGTAATCTCTAATCTATGTGTATGCTAACTGGTAATGTTAAGAGAGGAGTTGTTTAAACGTAATCGGTTTATTGACAGTGTTATCCTAGATATTAATCCAATTGATTATTCCGGGACCAGACTGGTAGTTACTTCCAAAGCCTAGGTTAAGAAGACCAAAGGAACTCACTATCACTAATAACACTATCCTTTGTTTAATTATGAAAAGAAACACATTTGAGGCGTATGGGCATTACAAAAGTAGCTTGGAACTCGCTGGTGTAAAGGTTTGTTAAGTGACTATGATCAATTATCTTTGTGCAAACAATTTTGGTTCTTACATCTCAGTAGCCGGGTAAAGACTGACGACTAAACAGACAGAGAATATACTACTTTGGACAAGAGCCAGAGCCAGAGCCAGAGCCAGAGCCAGTTCAACAGTTGAAGGCTGAGATAGGGTGATATGCTCATAAGAGTCCGGGTTTATAGTAAAGGGCCATAACTTCTGTACGCATATAATCCGTAAGCTTGGGGAACATTTCCAGAAGAGTCATATAGTATCAACAGTGAAGTTTGAAAAAAAAGCTTGAAGATTGTATGAGGTGTTTCTGGGCTAAAGGCTCTGGATCTTTTGTGGCTCCCAAAAGGGTTTGTCAATTAAGACGTTTACGTTAACTGTTTTTTCAAACAAAAAAAAACTTTAGCTCTAATATTTGGTATCAGAGATAAAATGAGAACCATGAAACTAAGTTTACCTTCAAAGAAGATGGCAACAGCTGCCATACGATATCATATAAAACATGGTGGAAGAACCATTGGTTAATCAAGCGATTTGACTACTGACCTTCCCAAAGCCCTGATTTGAAGCCAATTAAACATACATGGGAGGGCATGGAAAAAAATCGCGTTGTAAAGAGAGAGAAGGCTTACATAAACAATAATGAAGATTATGAGGCCTGTATTATCAAGGAGTGGGAGCAAATGGACCGAGCCTTTAGAGCTAATCATGTTGTCAGTATGTCCGATAGGATTAAGGTTATAATTTTCTACCTGTGGTGGAAACACCAAATACTAAAGCGAAAATCTCTTTTAGCTTTTATAAAACATTCAATGTGCTTTGCTTGAAGATAAGATTATAGACATTTGCGATGAACAACTCAAGGTATATTCGTTAAAAAAATATGATGCTTATATTTTCGAGGTGCTAAAACACTATAATTTTGGGAAGACTTTTTCTTTGTATGAGTTTATGATTCTGTAGCTTTGAGAACATTCCTATTGGGAAATGTATTCTCCAGAAACAAAGTATTTTTTTTAACTAAATGGATCCTTTTGTTCCTTGATAGGAATAATATATTTATGAAAGGAAAAAAATGTGATTTTATTAAAAGTGACAGATATATTTCCTCATTGGGAAAGGTATAGGCCGGAATCTCGGCAGGTACTCCCATATAATTGTGTGGTCCGCAATGATCTCTTATTTCTTCAAGGTCGCTGTCAGTCTAAGCTTGCTGAAAAATAATTGATCTCTATTGACCATACAATTTGTTTCATATTAAGTACTTTGTCTACCCTGAATACTTCCTTTTACTTGCCTTACCTTGACCTGTCTATTTTTGGCAGCCTATACTTGACCCCATTCAAAGGCATCAGACCCTTTTACCTTTACCGACTTTTGAATACACACTCAGCCATTTAGAAATTGGATTTTGATTTCGATTTTAGAATAACCAAATAATATATTTATATACAAATGATAATAAATAAATAAATAAATAAATAAATAAAAAAAGCTATCGTTCTTGTATTCCTTTTAAGCATTAAAGAAAAGTTCCCAAAAAAAAATCGTGTATTTTTGCGGCTATAATTATTTATTCTTTCTATAAATTAAATTTTGCTCACATAACTCCAGCTAAAGTACATTACATTTAATGACCTTTACTATACGCACACGCACACATACATATATATGTATATATGCTTTGACATATTAATGTCAATAGAATAAGATAAAATAAAAAGAATAAGATTTATATATATATAAAAATATATATAAAAAAAAAGAAGGGACGTCATGGCACTACTGTGACGCGGAAGACGGAGATCTAAACGTGCGCGTGGTAAGGACGTTTTGGCACCTTGTCTGTTCTCCTCCCTCCACTTGATTGGATTTCGACTTGTCCCGTTCCTTTCTCTCTCTTTTTTTACTCCACTTTGTTGTTGTAAAAAAAACAAACCATAACCTCATCTTTATATTTTTATATACGTATAAATATATAATTTATATAAAATTTGGCTTGAATGTCGCACCCAGGCAATATTGATCCTAATTCAGCAGTCTATGCTACCGATGAGTATGGTCGTCCTTTTATCATCGTCCGCGAAGGACAGACAAAGTCTAGATTGAGCGGGATCGCTGCCATTCGCGTAAGTTTTTGACACAAAGACATGTCATCATATATATTTTGTTTCGTTTTTCGTTCTCCTCTTCCTCATCCTCAGAGTGCACCAAACAAACAAACAAACAAACAAACAAACAGCGAGAAGAAAGAGAAGAACTAATGGACGCGTGTACACAAAATAGTCCCACATCTTGGCTGCCAAAACCGTAGCCACCATCATCAAAACCTCTTTGGGTCCCCGCGGTCTTGACAAGATCTTGATTTCCCCCGATGGCGATATTACCGTCACCAACGATGGCGCAACTATTCTCGATCAGATGGCTGTTGAACATCAGATTGCTAAACTTTTGGTTCAGTTGTCCAAGAGTCAAGATGATGAGATTGGAGATGGTACCACTGGTGTGGTTGGTATGTTGACACGTTTTATTTTTCTTTATTTTTCTTTTTTCTTTTTATTAGTCTCTTTAAGAAACTTTTTTTCTTCTCTTGATTTCTACATATTTTTATTATTATTCTTATTATTGTAATCATGATAAATTATACAAGATTTGACATTTCACAAAAAATACAACAGCAGAAATAATCCAAAAAAAAGAAGAAGAAGAAGCATAAAAACTCACCATGAAATTTATTAGTGTTGGCTGGGTCTCTGTTGGAGCAGTGCGAACAGTTGTTGGATCGTGGTATTCATCCTATCCGTATTGCTGATGGCTTCGAGCGCGCTTGCAATGTCGCTGTTTCTCACCTTGAGTCCATTTCCGATACTATTGAGTTCAGCAAGGACAATGTCTCTAACCTCAAGAAGACTGCTATGACCAGTCTTGGCAGCAAAATGCAAGTGTTATTTTACATATAATGGAGAAGGAAAGATATTTAATAGTGGACGTACAAACTTACATCTTCGTTTTTTTATTTATTACTTTAGTGTGTCAAAGTGTCATGAACAGTTCGCTGACATTGCTGTCAACGCTGTTTTGGCCGTTGCTGACTTGGAGCGCAAGGATGTTGATTTTGAGCTTATCAAGGTAGACGGTAAGGTCGGTGGATCGATGCAAGATACCCTGTTGGTCCAAGGTGTTGTCATCGACAAGGACATGTCTCACCCTCAGATGCCCCGTGAGGTTCGTGATGCCAAACTTGCCATCTTGACCTGTCCCTTTGAGCCCCCAAGACCCAAGACCAAGCACAAGCTCGACATCACCTCTGTTGAAGAGTACGAGAAGCTCCAGGCTTACGAGACCAAGAAGTTCGAGGATATGATCAAGCAGGTCAAGGACTCCGGTGCCAACATGGTTATCTGTCAGTGGGGCTTCGATGACGAAGCCAACCACTTGTTGTTGCAGAACAAGTTGCCTGCCGTCCGCTGGGTTGGTGGCCCTGAGATCGAATTGATTGCCATTGCAACAAACGGTCGCATTGTGCCCCGCTTCGAGGATCTGTCCCCTGAGAAGCTCGGTAAGGCCGGAATTGTGCGTGAGCTGACCTTTGGTACAACCAAGGATCGTATGTTGGTGATTGAGGAGTGTGCCAACACCCGTGCTGTCACTGTGTTTGTACGTGGTGGTAACAAGATGATCATCGACGAGGCTAAGCGCTCGCTCCACGATGCCATCTGCGCTGTCCGCAACTTGGTCCGTGACAACCGTGTCGTATATGGTGGTGGGTCTGCTGAGATTGCTTGCTCTTTGGCCGTGTCCAAGGTTGCTGATGAAATCTCGTCAATTGAGCAGTACGCCATGCGCGCTTTTGCCGATGCTCTTGATGCCACACCTCTTGCTTTGGCTGAGAACTCTGGTTTGTCTCCTATTGAGACCTTGGCCGAAGTCAAGGCTAAGCAGGTCCTTACCGGAAATCCCCGATTGGGTGTCGATTGTCTCTACAAGGGATCTAACGGTAAGTTATTTATATTGATGGATTGTGTGGAGGAATAGGAAGGTGAAGAATAGGAAACCTTTTTTTAAAAAAAATCAATATTAATGTTGTTGTTGTTGTATAGATATGAGAGATCAGCACGTCTACGATCCTCTGATCTCCAAGCGCCAGCAGTTCTTGTTGGCCACTCAGTTGGTCAAGATGATTTTGAAGATTGATGATGTTATCACAACCACTGGTGATGAATATTAAACGATAGATAAAGAGAGTCAAAGAAAAGAAAAGAAGAAGAGCCAAAGACCAGAAAAAAAAACAGTGGATAAAGAGAGACAAAACACAAAAACCACAAAAGACAAAATACTAAATACAAAGAGAGAAAGACAAAAAAAAATTGGTATTATTATTACTATTTAGTATTTAATGTCAAACGAAAACATATATAAAAAGAAAGAAGAAAACAAAAGAGATAATTTTTCTTCTATACAAAACAAAGTAAAACAAAATAACAAATGTTCAATGTTCAATGTGTATATTCTATTCTATAATTTGATTTAATTTCGATCTCTATTTCAAGTGGTGGAATCAGTAAAAGAATCCTTGAATGACTACTAAAAAGAGGGCGAGGATTCTGATACATAAATGAAAAATAAAGAGTATTTTATCATGGGGAGAAGATAGAGGTTTATTACAAAACTAAGATGGCTACTAAGTTATAGTCCTGAGAGGGTATTTCACAAGTCTACGAGAATTGGATTTTGAAAACACTATGTCTTTAATACTTGGTTAACAATAATTGTTAATATGCAAAAAAAGTGGCTCTCGTATTTCCCTTTGTTCCTAAAAATTCTATTTTCATAAAATACTCATAGGTAACAAAAAGTTGCGAATCTATAATTGCATGCTCTAAATTTCAAGTCAACGAAGGCCAATCATTTTATATTAAATCACCGAAGTATAAAAAGCTAATTCTCAAAAACTGGGGAAGACACCCTTCCATAGCAATCCAATATGGTAATCTATATATAAAATTCTTGGAACTGACAATTCGGCGACACTCCATCTTCTGGAATGAGCCAGTAATTATTTATTTTTATACATTTTTTCCCCTGTGGGTCTTCTAGACATCTCTTCAAGATTCCAGGCGTTCTGTCTTAGTAACTTGGTAGTGCTGGGGTGAGACTGGATCTCGGAATATGCACCAAGTTAATACGATGAGTCAGATATTCCTGATCTTTGGCCTCTAACGGTATGATATCTTCTCAAATCTCTATTAGTACTATTATTACTATTATTACTAATATTAGATACACTATATTGTCGGGTTTCTGGGTGCTTTGGTTATGGTACCCTAATATCCCGTCTTCTTGGTTTTTGCCCTCTATGTCTGAAGGAGAGGATCAGATCGTTGCCTTTGTCATATTCCCAGTATTCGTGGGGGTTTCTTTTGAGGTCTGAGACATTTGAGGTTGAATTTATTTCGCATCTTTCTAAAGTTATTTTTTTATATATATACAATTTTTTTTTGTTTTACATGAGGATGACAAATAACATATTGGATCTCTCCTTTATTAATAACAAGCTTGAAATAGGTGTTGATCTTGGTAAGATTTCTTCTGCCCTTGAAAAACCTATCCTTATTGAAGAATATCTTATTTTGATGTCACTGGTTAATTGCCCTTTTTTATTATTATTATTATAAATAAAGCAGGTCTGCAATTTATGCAATCGGCTTATTATTGACTTTCGTCATAATTGCTTTGGGCAGTATTTTCGCTTGAAAAAAAAAAGCTATGATATTTTGTGGCAAAAGGAAGTTAACTCTGTCAAAAGATAAAATAAAGGCAATTGATGGTGAAATTAACCCTGCTGTATTACTAACATAAATATTTTCCCTCTTTTCTATATATGTCTATATATACATTTATTAATATTTTTATATCAAACATGGTTCTCTCTTGAGAAGGTTATATATTTTCTGTTAGTTATTTTCTTATTTCACCTATGTTCCTTGGCAGTCTGTCCAATTAAATCCACGTACTCATGTGTGTATGGAAATTAAATATTTATATTGTGAGTTTGATTAAAAAAGAATGTGAAAAAGAAATAGATAGTATATGAATTATTAGTGCAAAGCACAAGTATAGAATAATGTTTATTCTCGTATCATTTGTGCATGTAAGTACTCTTTTTTTTTCTGCTTGGGTTTTATGTGATTTTCAAGAGGCATAAGTTTTGCCATTTGAGACAATGTGAACAAAATGGTAGACTTGATCGGAATTCATTTGATTTGGTTTGGTAGAAAATATGGCCACCCAAGAAGTACACACAGCACAGTACAGCACAGTACAGCACAGTACAGCACAGGACCACATGTTTGTGAGTCTAATGATGAGGCTATTATAAAATCTAAATGCCATACATGATCCCGATACTAACTTTCGGACAAAGTATTCAAGTCAATATGGTTATAATGGCCACATATGCCGCTCCAAACTCCCTCTGGTAAAATACTATTGTGTATATTTTGTATATCGATCATAAACATCATAGTCATAAGGTAATTATGGTCTTGTTCTGTCTTATAAAGAGATGAATTATATAATACTACTACTATTGCCATTGTCATTGTCATTGTTATTATTATTAGTCTTTTCTTCTTCTTGTTATTCTGGAGGAGAAATATAGAAAGGGAAATTAAGGGTCCTTGTCAGGCAAATATAACGGGCTGTACATCTTTACATATATATATACTATACTATTCCCTTTTATTTACTTTTTCTCGTCATCTAACATGAGGGAAGAAAAATCTTCAGTCTATCTTTAAATGCATGTCATCTTCACCAAATGGTATATTGACATCATTCTTTTTATCTTGTTTTTTTTTATACATACATTATAATTACCGCTTCTGCTGCTATTACTACTATTACTATCACTACTGTTGCTGTAACGACTATGTTGATTAGAGCAAATTTAGCTATTAATGGCTTTATCTTAAGATTGAATTAAACTTTGGAGAGTCCACAGTATAAAGCAAGAGGAAATAGGAGAATTATATTTATTAAAACAAAAAAGAAAAAGAAAAAGAAAAGGTCTTGGATACCAAGGTTCTATCTTGTAATTTTAATTGTTATTAGCATTATCATTATCATTATCATTATCATTATCATTAGTACTACTACTTTGTATGCTTCTTTCTTTATTTATTTATTTGCCTATCTGTTCTTTTTTGTTAATTTTCTAATTAAGGTATATATTCAATGTCTCCTATGTATTTTTCTTTCTTCTTCTTCTTCTTCTTCTTCTTCTGTAGTAGTAGTATTATTATTATTATTATTATTTTGATATATCTATATGTATAAAGTCTAGTTTTAGTTAAAGAATATATAAAGGAGGAGAAGCTAATTTTGGAGTAAACGAGTGGTGTTGCCACATGCAAGAAATGCACACTTATAAAAGGAGTATAAATGAATAAATAGGCGGATGAGGTCAAGAAGAGGAGCTCTTTGTATATGTATTTTGATCTCTTGGGGGGGGGAGGAATCATGGAAGATAGTCTTTTTTGAAACGGAGCCACACTACCCCATAATGTATATTACAAAAAGGCTTCACTTTATATTCTATATATTTTATTTACGCTTTTGGTTATGTGTATTGACAAGAAGATTTTTGAAATATGATTTTAGACATATATCCATTTAACTATCTATAGACATTAGACACATATATACCTCCAACCAGACAATCGATGTAAATTTATACATTTTTATATACATTATAATAATTTATATAAATATAACATTTTTTTTTAAAAAAAAAAAAACTTATAAATTGAGCTGATAAACCACTAGCCTTTTTCCTTTTTGTTTGTTTGGTAGTCTTTTTTTTTACTTACCTTTCTTTAAATAAATTACCTACGCACACACGAACGCATATATATACCTTTATATATTTATATAGCCAATTATATACATTTATGTGTGTAAAATAATTATATTTACACTTGTATATGTATATTTAGCCATTTTAACCATTTAAATATATAACCAAAAAAAATAAATAAATAAATAAATAAAGAAATCAGTGTGGGTGGGTGTGGGTGTACATACATACATACGTATATATATATATATATATATATATATAAATATATATACTGCTTATATTGCTTATATTTCATACTTCCTTGATCCAATTCTTGACGATAAAGATGCCCAAGACAATTTATCGATTCAGGTAAACCACACTAAAGAAGGGGAATTTTCTTTTTCTTCTTATATTATCGTTGTTACTGTGGGTGTTACTGGCTACTGTGTTTGTTGTTGGGAATTCACCTTTTTCTTTTCTTATTTTATGTATATATATAATATTCACCAAACAATGGTAATCGCTCTCTATTTCTGTTCCAAAACATCAGAGTCAATGTACCTGAATTAACTACTGGTTTCCGTGTCCACTTGTATGCCTACCAAAACAAGTACCCGTCATTTTCTGAACTGACAGATAAAATAAAGGCTGTCATAAACGAGGTAAGGAGTTGAGGGTTGTTTTGCTTCTATTCTTGAAGGGCTAATCCAAATCAAATCATCATGACCCAATTCATTTCTATTGTATCTCATATCTTAATATATTTGATATACATTTGATTTACACTAGACGTCCTTGGAAAATTATTCACTCACTCTCAAGAATGACCAAGGTCACTACAGCAAATTGCATAACAATTCTACTTTCCAGAACGCATTGAAATTACTCTCAAACCAGTCTCGGCTTGAGGTTACCTTGCATCGAAATGAACCTGGCCAGTCTCGGTACATCTGTAGGTCAAATGCATGTATGTTTGTTCCTCGACGCCCTTTCTTTTCTTTTTCTTTATATATGTATATATATATATATATAATCCTTTCTTTCTTTGTGTCTTTGTGTCCATGTTTCTTTGTTTCTTCAATTTACCGAATCTATTTTACAGTCAATGCTCTGGATCGACAGCCCGAACAAGTCCCGATCATAAAACCTACTGTCTTGCGCTGGGACCCTTCTTGTGATTCTTTCAATGGAGCCAATGCTGACCGTAAGGATTCTGGGGTGAGCATTGAGGAGTCTGGAGGAACGAGAAAGAAGAGAGTGCAGTCTGCTGATCCTATCCTCTTCAGGCGTACCCTTCCTGACCTTTCTTTTCCCCCACAGACCAGGCGCCTCTCTTCTTCGTTCCATCCTCTTGATCCCCAAAAGCCGTTGACAGCACCTTCTTCGCCAGACTATTCTCGAACAATAACTCTACCTGCAATCTCATCTTTGACCTCCGCTGTCGATCCAACCTATTCTCACTTGGCACCCATCCTTCCTCCACCAGCAATATACAACTTTCACCAGCATCAGCATCACCACCAGCACCAGCACCAACAGAATAAACAAATCTCTCAATCATCTAGATCCACATCCACGTCCACATCCATGTCCACGTCTCCACCATTATCAGTGGCACTAGTCCCTACCACACCTCCGCCAATTTCGTCTCAACAGCTGACATTACCTCGCCACAATTTGAGATATGCAAGTCCGGGACAGTTTGTGTGTGAACATCCGATGGGTGTGTCTGGTAGGGTGTGTGGACAAACCTTTCGGCGCTCTTATGATCTTTCACGCCACCAGACAATTCACCTGAAGAACCGACCCTTGTGTCGCTGTCATTACTGTGGCAAGAAGTTCACTCGCATGGATGCTCTTCGTCGGCATGAACGGGTTCAAGGCCACACAAAGATTTCCTCTTCTTCTCCTGTTTCTTCTTCTTCCTTATCAATGTCAGTCTAATTCCTTCCTTTAAACTCTCCCAAGTTATATTATAATTACTACTATTACTATTACTATTACTATCTTTCTTTCTCTTTATTATTCTTCTTCTCCTTCTTCTCCTACTCCTTCAATAAGAGAATATTCTATAAATCGAATAAAGAAATAATCAAGAAAAGTGAAATTGAAGTAATTGCTGCTGGCCGGCTTCTATTTCTTTCTTTTTTCGTTTATTTATATTTATATACATATACATATTGTAATCAAAGTCAAAATGAACATTAGAAATTATTCTCAAAAGGATTTCCCTATATTTGTGCATATAATTAGATAAGCTATATAATTGTATTACATTTTTTTTTCAAGATTTTGCGTCTCCATGCCAACAACTATCAAAAAAAATTGTATATAAAAATTAGTAGTCATTTTACTTGTTTAATTCAAGAAAGAAAGAAAAAAGGTTATTTGTCTTGCAATCAAGTTTTTTTTTTCTTTCTTTGGCCTCTTCTGGACCCTGGTATTGATCAACAAAGGTCTCAAGAGACCCCTTTTCTTTTACGCTTCTTCTTTTTTTATATATATATTTTATATATGTTGGTAATAACTTGTTTAGTGTTATTCACTTATTCAACTCCTCGGATTTCTTATTATTAAATGAAATGAATATGCAAATGTACATTTTCTACATTTTGTATACCGACATATGTTTATAAGTTTGTATCTGCATTGTGATATTAAACAATTAATCAATCAGTCAAACAAGTTGATATCTAGAATGAGTATTTCTCGTATCAATTCAAGCTTGATTTACATTGTCATTTAAGCATCAAAAGAGTACTTTGAACCTTTTTTTTTTGTCTAGAATATTAACTCTAGGCAATTATCTTTTATTATTACAAGAAAAATTGTACATAATTTGTGTGATGGTGAACCCTTTTTTTGTTGTTGTTGTGAGTACAAATATACATATTCATATATCCAACACTAAGCCGCGTTATCCCTGTCACGTGTAGAACAAATTAGGAGTAGGAAAGAAAGACTAACAAAGACATATAGAGACAGAGAGAGGGTGGGGGGGTTTGAAGGTTCAACCGAGAAATGGGCCCACCAAACTAAGCAAAAACTCCGCCCAGGTTACTGGTTTCCTGTTTGCCCAGCCAAACTTTGCTTTCTCTCTCTTTGTATTTTTTTTTAATATATATTTTTCTTCTTCTGTTTCTTCTGTTTCCTGTACTTCTTTATTGAATTTTTCCTTAATTTTTTTCCCATTATACCACACATACATATAAATTTTTCTTAAAAGAAAGAAAGAAAGAAAGATATATATATATATAAATAAATAAAAAAATAAGAAAAGAAGAATTATGGATTACAACCATGAAGCACCTTACCCACCATCGCCAACACCACGACGTCAAGAACTGAATCGACCAAACAGTAATGCAGTCAGGGCAATGGTAATGGGATCCATCCTATTCAGAAACCCCTCTCACCTCCTTATTTTATTTTATCGTTTATTTATTTATTTATCTTCTTTTTCTTTTTCATCTAATCAATGTCTATTGTAATCACATTTACTTAGTCTGCTGAGATTGAGCAAGTCGTCACAAAGTTACTACGCACTACAAAGGCACTATTGGAAGCCTTGACACAATGGTCTCAGATGAATATGTCTACCAACGAGATCCTTGAGATTCACGAAACTCTAGAAATCCAGTTTTATTCTGTTTCAAGAGTATTTGAAGAAGCTAATGTGTCGATGGGGTAATTTTGCTGACCAATATATATCTATCTAGGATGATGATGATAATTTTTATTATTTTAATCAAAAAATACTAATACTCTGTATTCTAACATATCTGTATCCATATAAAGTGATTTAGGGTGGATACCAAAACAACTAAGAGAATGCGTATCTGGAGCTATGGAACAGGAACAATCGATTGTTACCTTGGATCAGCACCTGCCTCGTATTCGTGACGTGATTGTGCATTTGTTACATGGCTTAAAAGGAAAGCAGCAGCAACTTCGAGAGAGAGACCACGCAGCATTTTCAAGAGACCAGCAACACCGCACAGACTCGTGGCACAGCACTGTTCCCCAAGCAGTTTTGGCTAGAAATGCAAGTCATCAACGGGCTTATAATAACGGAGCAACGTCTCCTCCGCCAATGCCTTCGGGTCGTTTGACACCATCCGAATACGATCCTTACCAAGGCATGCCTCGCCCTTCAGTATCCACCGAATCTAGAATACGTTATCCTGGTGGAAATGGAAGTAATAGTAGCAGTAGCAGTGGGGGTATTGGTATGGGTATGAGTATGGGTATGGGTGGTGGTGGGTATCCTCAAAGAAGCGGTAGCGTTACCAGATCATACTCTCCTCCTGTCCCAACTCCATCTACTGCCATTGGACGTATCCCCTCACCTTCACAGTCCACATCATCCTCTCGTTCACACTCTACACGTTTTCCTCAAACTATAGCCAGCGTTGTGAGCATGGCCAACAACAACAACAACAATAATAATAATAATAATAATAATAATTCTGGATATCATGATGGTGCTTCATCCATTGCTCCTTCTCCTCCTCCACCTCCTCCTCCACCACCACCACCACAGCCAACAATTGAAATTTCATTACAGCCACAGCAAAAAAAACAGCAACCTTCTTCTGTACCACAAGGATTTGACGAGTCTGATCCCAATACTGCAGACGCCTTAGCTGCCCTGAAACGCCAAGAAAACCTTGCACGCCGTTCTTCGGTCAGAAGGGCATCGATGTTTCGTACCGGCGGAAACGAATATAACGTCAAGCGTGGATTGGATGCACCTCCTGTTCCTGCTTTGCCTAATGAGACAACATCCAAACTCTCGAATAAGCTGACAAGTGTACCAGAGGCAGCAGAAAATTTAGTAGAAAAAGAAACCAGACAAGGTAAATTTGTGTGTTTTTAAGAACTTTTTTTTAAAATTTTTTTTTTTGAATAATAATGTTTTTTTATTATTATTATTATTATTATTATTTTTTAAAAAAAATAGGCTTGACTTTGTATCTACAGATCAGCAAGGATGTCAAAAAGATTCATTACACAGGAGAAATCAGCGTGCCTGCTCTTCGTATGCTGTTCATCGAAAAATTTGGCTACACTTCTCGCCAATCCGACTTCCCTAGCATTTATATCCGTGAACCAGGTGTTCATGTATTTTATGAGCTTGAGGATCTTTCGGAAGTGATTGATAAATCAGTTCTTTCTCTCAATTTGAATGGTAAGTTCAAAGAACAAGAAACGCTTTATAGGTCTATTAATAAATTTGCTTTTGTATAAAAAATAAATATATAAATAAATATAATAGAGCGTGATGAAGAGCACAAGAAATGGAAGGAAGAAATTGTGGAAATTGTCACAAAAGCCATGCAAGACAACCAGAAACATGTTGTTGATCAATTGGATCGGGTCAAGAAACAAGTAGAAGATACGCCAAAGCACCAGGGCACTGTGCTACGCGACCTTGTCCAAAAGATGATAATCGAGCATCGGCCCACGAGTGTTTTGGAAGGAAGTGAAGGTGTCAATGGTGTCCTTAATGGTGCCGGGACCACTGCAATGCCTCCATCTGGTATGTCCCGCGAAGCTGTGGAACAACACTTGGCTGAGGTAGAATCCCTGCGCCGCGATCTGGCAGTGTTGCGCCAACTGCAGGGCGAGATGAAGGAAACCACGGCGGATGTGCTTGGTGGCCTGAAGGCCAAGGCAGTGAGTCTGCGTGAACAGGCCAAGGAGCCCACGACAGCCAATGTGTCGGCTGCAGCAGTCGCAAATTCGAATGCACGCCTGTTTATCGAAGAAGGCAAGGAACAGCTTCTGACGAGCTCAGACAAGATTACGACCCGGCTTGAGGATCTGCAGGACACGATTGATCAGCTCAAATTGGATGTCACGCTGCGCAAATCCAGCCCATCCGAGGCACAGATGACACATTGTTCTAATGAGACCAAGGCTCTTGCTCAGGAAATCGATCAATTTGGAGCATACATTGCCCGGGTCAAGCCGACCTGGAAGAAGACGTGGGAGCAAGAACTCCAGACGATCGTGAAAGAGCAGCAGTCGGTCAAAGAACAGGAGGGACTCTTGCTTGACATGAAGGATGATCTGGCGGCACTTTTGGAAGTGTTTGAGCAGCTAGAGAAGATCTGTGTGTATCGTGCCAAGGCTCGGCCGGTCCTGCGTGAGTTTAGAGTCGCGCCTGCCGAAGAAGGGTTTGAGGGCATGGCGAGTGTGTTCAAGCAAGTGACTACGATTGATGTTGATCATGAGCGCCGTCTCAAGGCACTTGAGCAGGCAGAGAAGATGCGACAACGCGAGATTTTGAATAAGGTGGATGATTTTGAGAAAGAGCTTGGCAGTTTTGTTGAGGCCAAGAAGCTCAAGAAGACCGGAGGAGCTCAAGAAATTGAACGGATAAGACAGCAGAAAGACAAGGATCTCTTGAAGGCAATGTACACCAAAAAGGCGGCGCCGGTTATTAATGACAATGACAATGACAATGATGAAGGTGAAAGTGAAAGGTCAGGAGGAGTACAGGAAGAACAAGAAGGACAAGACCAAGAACCAGATCAATGATGAATATTAAAAAGTAAAAGAAGACCAAAAGAATCTTTGCGTCTTTTTATTATCTTTATCTTTCTGTTACTACTACTACTACTACTACTACTACTACTACTATTATTATTATTATTATTATTTAAAAAAAAAAAAGAAAAATCCCCTTCATACGCATATTCTCTCAATCATCATCAAACTTATATCTACACAATGAAATATACAAAATATATCTAAATTTTACTATAATATGATGTTAAATTTGAATCGATTGAGGACACTTTGGATAGGCCAAATGAAATAGGGAGAGATGCTAGTAGGAGGAGTAAGAGGGGAGGATTTATCGGCTTAGTAAATAGATTTGGTGCAAGAGGTTTGAGATGACTTTTCATTCGTTCCTCGGAGTAGGTTCAATTATAGGTCCGGCATAAAAAATAAAAAATAAAAAAAGAAACAGAAAAATACGAAATAGCTACACAATCCTTATACCAACCATTGAGATCTTGTGATAGATTGAAGAAAAAAAAAACCAAAGAAGTCAAAGAAGTTAAAGAAGTTAAAGAAGCCAAGAAATAATGATCAATAAAATATAAAATATAAATATTTTGTACCTATAGTTTGTATATCTTTATCATTATGAAGTGGATTAGATAAGCTATATACACATACATGCATACACAAGCACACATGTATTCAAGCCTCGGAATATCTCTCCAGCCGTTCACCCACCAAAAAAATAAAAAAAATAAAAAAACTATAAAAATTACTCACACATTTTATTTATTTATTTATATATAAAAATAAAATAAAATACTAATATAATAATAATCTCACAAGCCTTGAAATTGGCTGCATCTCTTTCTTTCACTTGTATATTTATTTATCTTTTATTCCTGTCAATAATGCTCTTTACTCCTAAAAACCACGCCGAAAAGAATTCTTGGCTTCAACCCGAATCACCTGCTACAAAAGTTAAAAACCGGCTCTCACTCTTCCTCAAGCGAAAAAGTACAGACAGACCCGTCAGTCAAGCAACAGCAGCTCTTGAATGTCCTGCTTTTGAATCCACCTACTCTACTTCCTCCACAGCTTCATTTTCATCTTCGGCTTCCTACCGAAGCTCGCCTCCCTTGACACCATGCCTGGCTATGGAATCGGTTCCGGCTGAATTCAGTGCACCTGTTGAACCATTGACCTTGACTCCTGCCTGGGAGCTTAAAGATATGTCACTCGGATTCCAAGTTCGTCACTTACTTGGAACTGCCTTTGAAGAAACCGATCAAATCATTGACGAGACCTGGACAGAAAGCCGTCGAGAATTGACCAATACCCTGGCCACTCCATTCCCTCTCCAGTACAACTAAGAGTTGTATCGACCCACAACAGATTCTTTTATTTTTCTTTCTTTGTTTTTCTTTACATTCTAATTTCCTTTTATAATTTCTCTTTAATACTTAATACTACTCTTGATTCTAATTCAACTAATATTACAACAACTAATACAACTAATAATAATAATAATAATAATAATAATAATAATACTACTACCACTACTACTACTACTACTACTACTACTACTACTACTAATACTACTACTAATAACTAGATCGTGTAAAATTCCTTGATTATATTTCTTTCTTTCTTTTTGTATTTTGAATGGTATAAAAATAATAAAATATCGCTTTCAAGCCAATATTATATATATGAATATGGATATGGATATAATTTTCGATTTTGATTTTATTTAATCAAAAATCACATAATCGTTCGTGGCTTTTTTTTGGGAAATAAAATGTGCAGATAATATACAATATATCATTAGAACAAGGTTTATCTTGGTACTCATACATATCAAACAATTTCTCCTATTATATGTATCTTCACAGCCTTGCCACCTTTTGTGAGAAAATCTTTCGATATTAATTATTATTTTTTATATACTGTATCCAAGGATACTAAAGAATACAAAGAAAAAAGAAAATGGGAAATATATGTATATTTATTTATACAGCAACAAATCCCGCGTTCTTCGTTTCCCATTCTTTGGTTGAACAGAAAGGAAACACGAGGAAACAATCGGCGCTCTATTGATAAAAAAGATATATATATAAAAAGGGTCTGCTGCCTTTGACTATATAGATATGTTACACGTCTTGCTATCTTTTCTTTCTTTCTTCTTATTCTTTTAGCCAGATGTTTCATAACACGATTAGTCTACCTTTGAAGGGGAATTTATCTGCTTCTTCTTCCTTTCTTTCTTTCCTTTGATCATTTTGAACACAAGCCAAGAAGTGGAACACAGGAATGACGTCTGGTTGTATTTTACCCGCTTTATTCTTCTTCTTCTTCTTTTTTTTTTAATTCATCACTATTGTCTGTGTTTTCCCCCATCAATATAGAAACCATAAATGATGATAATTTCACAAGAGGTTCGGGGTTAAGAGAGAGAGAAATCAACTTATCACTATCCAGATAGACAATAATTTTACATTTGCCTTACTCTATCAATAAACACCAGAAAGAAACCCAATTTTTGTTTTCCAATCTACACATGGACAAATAGTTCAATGCCTATGAAGAACATGCGTATATACACACAAACACAATTCACTTGCTTTGTTTGATTTCTTTTATCTTTATTCAGGACAGTATTTATAATAAAAGCAAAAATCTATATAGTGAATTTATTTATTTTTTCTCTTCAAGTTGTATTAAATAAATGACAGCCACACTGCATTTCGTGTCTTTTTTTTTATTATCGGGTAGTTTAGTAAGATGACGAATAATTGCGTTTTAAGATATCTTCAACAAAAAAAACCCCATTTTTGGATTTTATTCTTTTATCATTGGCCAACAATACAAAAAAAAACTCATATTATCATTTTATATTATTCTGATAGTAACCTACTTGAAAGTTTTTAGGTAAAAGTGGAAAGCAAGGTAATAATTAGGATCTCAATTAATGTGAATAGAGTTTAATGATTGTCAAAAATCAAAATAATAATAATAATAGTATAGTATAACAATAAACAATAGTAACGATAGACATATTGGGATAAGATCATATATTTCAAATAAAATCAAGCAAGATTGGGAAGAAAAAAGGGTATATAAATACCAGTCATACGTGCTTTGGTTCATCTACTACAACACACAAACAAATCTAAATTCAAATGGTTCAAAATACCACGTCAATTGGACTGATTACAATGAATGAGGCCTAGAATTTCCTGGTATAAAATGTAAACAGATTTGAGAATGTTAGAATATATATATTTTGCTTTGTCTTTAAAGTCCAAGGTCTTGACCATGACAACTAAATTAACAGTCTTGGTATTAAAGATGTATCTATATTATGATTTTCTTGCATTAGAAATGTATTGTCGGAGATACAATATATTTTTCTTTTATAAAATTAAAATGTCTAAATATATTTATATAACAATTGACAGATTGTATGCTTAAATAGAGCCATTATATAATTTATTTATATATAAATATTTTTCTTTCTATAAATTTATTATATATATATATATTTGTTTCTTGGTTTTATTATTATTGTTTTGATTAGTAATCCAAACAATGTCTGAAGATAATGATTCAATCTGGGGATCGAGTGATGAAGACGATGTTCGATATGAACGTACAATTGCAGAAAAGGAATGGAATCGCATGCACCAAAATCATGGAAATGTAAGAATGTCAAATAGAGCTTTATTTATTCCATTATTTATTTTTAATAATAATAATAATACTTATGATGATAATGATAGGAAGGATACAAGGATGGTATTATAGAAGGAAAAGAGGTTGTTATGCAAAAGGGATTTGATCGTGGTTATGAAGATGGTCTTGGTATAGGAAGATCGATGGGATATTTACGTGGAGAATTAAGGTAAAAAAGAAAAAGAAGTTTAATGCTACAAAATATTTATTTATTTATTTATTTATTTTTATTGTAGTACTTGGATCTTGTTTTATCAACAGATGGTAAATAATCCAGAGGCTGTCAGAGTGTTGGAACTTCTTTTAGATGAGGTCAATAAGGTGGATGTTCATCATATCTACACCAAAGAGTATTTTCAAGACAACTCAAAGTCTGCCGAATACGTCTCTCCCCAGGATTTTGTAAAGAGCTTACAGGACAAGGTTTCTTCTACTTTAATTGCCTTGCAAGATCACTAAATGATAGTTGTATACATCTATACTGTTCACCAAGCCCTTACCCTGCATTACATTATATTAAATACACACTACTCGCATTAAATTACATGTACAATTTGTCTTTGTCTTTGTAACTGTATTTAACATTTATACTTGATACTTGATTCACATTCATTTTTATTATCATTTCAATATCTATCACTGACTGCGCCATCCAACACACACACACATATATATATATATATGTACAACAGTAGAAATCCATCGTCTTCTTTATGTCACTTCTTTTTTTGTTTTGTTTTGTTAAAAGTCGGTATCTTTCAACAGGTTTAATTTCATCTTCTCTTTTCGCTTTTGACATTTGTGAGAAAACAATTAAAAGAACTGATATTTGGGGTTGAGAGGGAACGGAGAGGTTGGGAGTTTTTCTTTCTTTCTTCTTGTTGTTTTAATGACGTCTTGGGGCTTTCTCAATCACCAGTCTGTCACCGGTGGCATAGAGAGTGCTGATGGCAGCCTGTCGCTTGACTACCTCGAGATCGTGTTCGGCCTTGCGAATAAACTGAGTAATCTTGGAGGGGTCTGTCTCTAGCTTGTTTTCGTGAAAGGCATCACGGGCTCTGCGAATGGTGTAGTCTTTAAAGTTGTAAGACTGGAATCTGTTACCGAACCGAATAAAGTTGCGATAAAGCGATAAGACGTGTGCACTTGAAGACATTATTTTTTAATTTAATTTAATTTAATAGAGAGAGAGAGAGAAGGAGGGAAAGTGAAAGGGTAATTATTATTATTTTTATTAATAATAATTATAGATATACATGGATGGTAATTTTTTTTTAACTATAGATT
Organism: Phycomyces blakesleeanus NRRL 1555(-); assembly: GCF_001638985.1. Taxonomy (NCBI): domain Eukaryota; kingdom Fungi; phylum Mucoromycota; class Mucoromycetes; order Mucorales; family Phycomycetaceae; genus Phycomyces; species Phycomyces blakesleeanus. The sequence goes on along the minus strand of NW_017265137.1, from coordinate 132,844 downwards.
TTGTATGTAAGAGATGTAAGAGACAGAGCACTAGAATGCAGTCACAATATTTGATGACGATTTTAATTTTTAATTTTTTTAATTTTTTTTTTAAATACTTTCACTCACGGAGAATTTGACCGAAGAATTCAAAAGGAGAAAGTCGTACAGAACTTATACGTATAAGACAGGTACATACCATAAGAAATTTATAATTCACCAAGAACTGTATTCAAGAGAGTGTGGTTTCCCTCTAATGTTTCGTTTTAAAGCATAATAGAATGCATGTATAATATGTGCCAATACACCATCTGGAAGGTCAATGTTGTAGTTTGTTAGATTAGTGTGTAATCTGAACCCTGTTTCTTGGCAAAGACAAAGAAATATATATTAGTGAATAGGTCTAGCTTGATTGGATCTATATGCTTGAATAATGAGTCTGTATGTTACAATTATACAGACATTATAGTATTTCTTTTCTGTTCTGTAGCAATCCTAATCTACACATTCGACTTTTCTTTTTTTTTTTTTTGGTTACCATTACTCAAATTACCACCAGATGTACCTGTTGGCAATACCAATGACAGGATATTCCATATAATATTTCGTTTACTTGCAAGAAAATAATCTATAAGCCATGTATGTATATTAACTTGGAGAGATGGGCACTACTTGTTTCCCCCTTTTTCTTTTCTCTCTCTCTTCAGACTGTCCCTAACGGTTTACTTTTCTAGAAACCCGACTTTTTTTTTAAAAAAAGAAAGTGCTATAATGGTTTTGATTGATTGGCTGGAAAGTTCTGTTTCAGGAAGACACTGTATATAGGTATTATAAAAAATCCCAATTTACACATAGTAGAGTACGGTACAACACATGAATATGAGATACACATGGTATATATATATATATATATATTGTGTTTTTTCTATCCATTCATTTCATTTCATTTCATTTCATTTCATTTTATTTCATTTATTCGTCGCTTTTCGATTACTATATTATATTATATTATATATATTTTTGGAAGAAAAATAATTTTCCTATAATCCTCGTTAACATTCACCATCTTCATTTTACTTTATAAAAAAAAATCTTGATGAGCAAGATGAAGAGATGTATAAATTATATTTTATGTATGTCTTATGTATGTTTATGTATGAATGTGCTTATACACCAAAATATGCCTTATAAGAGAGATAGGTAGATAAAGGCATTTACTTGATCGCCAAGTCCAGGCTTCTATAAATCTTGTGACTACAAAAAGGACCAACTGTAACTGTAGTGTACTGTAGTGTATAAACAAACAAACAAACAAATATATATATATATATATATATACATATTATTAAAGGCAACAACATCTACATTGGACCTTGGCTTGGTAATGTGATTGGTGGAATATCTGACTTGCTCTATTCCATTACACATAATGAATATGGTAACGAAAAAAAAAAATTTACCTTTTTTTGGGGGACTGGGGATGACAAGTAAAAAGAGAGAGAGAGTCTTATTTATTCAGTCAGTTAGGTATTTCATTTAGGTAGTTGGTGGGTTGGTTAGTTTGGGATAAAGATAAAGATAAAGAGAGGAAGGAAAGGCAATATGAAGTGGTAAAAAGACTAGATTTGGAAGAATCACACGCGGTCAAATGGTTACATGTAAATATCAATTATTCAATCGATAAAAAAGAATAGTGAGCAAAATGAATTCAATCGAAATCTATTAAACAATTTAGAGCTAAATAGACCAATCCTTAGGCACAAAATATATATAGAGAGAGAGAGAGAGAGAGAATATGAAAAAGGTAAATAATTTGTGTTGTAGTCGATTGGAGTCAAAAAATAATAATAATTATAATTATAATTATAATTATAATACAAAACATATAAAACTTGGCGAATTGAAAGTAATACATATATATAAATTTTTATACTATGTATATAATAACAATAATTTTTTTTTTCTATTATTTACTTTTTCTCTTTTTCTTTCCCTTTCTTTCCTTTTCTTTCTTTCTCTTGACTTTTATTTTATTTTATTTTATTCTGTTATTTTATTTTTTGTTAAAAAGAATCAAGATGCCAAAAGATATCCAGACCTTTACCTTTGAACGCCCACCAAATTTTGATCAAATCCGAACAGTCATCCAGCGACGAACCATCACAAAACAACGACGAGCCGTTAAGCAAATCCAACTCACTCCTACCGCTCTCCCGTCTGGTCTGCCGTCTCCTCCAACAGAACTCATTGATTTCGAACCAAAACAAACCACCAAGTCCAATCTCAAGTCTCAAACCAAAATCTCAAACCAAAAGCCAAACCCAAAGCCCCAAGATCCTTCTCTTTCTCTTTCCCCTTCCCCTTCCCCTTCCCCTTCGCCATCCCCTACTTCTTCTACTTCTACTTCTTCTTCTTCTGATGCTAAACAAATCGACGAAACCCAGATCCACCAGAAGCTGGCTCTCTTGAGAGAAGAGAAACACCGGTTGTTCCAACTCTTTAAACAAAAGGCTGCCGTCCCACCAACGCCTACATTACCACCCACTCCACCACCACAGCAGTACCAGTTCCAGCACAAACAGAAAGAAATATTAATGTCACCATCACCTTCTTCTTCTTCCTCTTCTTCATCTTCTTCTTCTTATTCTCAATCAATCTTACCCTTATCACCATCAAATTCTACAATTTCATCGTCATCCACACCGTCTCCAAAAATTGCCTCTGTAAATCATCTTCCCTCCAAACGACAGAGACCATCTCGCTGGTCTCCCGTAAACCAAACCCCATTCCCGTCCTGCTATCCTTATCCCATTCGGCCTCCTCATTTCCCTAACCAACCCCCTGCCAGACTTGTTAGTCTCAGGGACCACTAAATATATATATATACTCTCTCTCTCACACTCACACTCACATATACATATAATAAAATTCTTTAAAAAAAACAAACAATCAATCAATCAATCAATCAATCAATCAATAATAATCAACAACAACAACAACAACAACAACAACAACAACAAGATAATAGCTGACTGACTGACTGACTGACTGACTGACTGACTGACTGAAAGGATGAAAGGATGAAAGGATGAAAGCAATTAAAAAAAAAAAAGTGTTTCAATAAATAACGACTTACCCTAATTTTACCTACATTACTTATTAGCAGTGTTACTCATTTATCATTTTTACCAATTACCCACTTTTTACTACCGTTATTTATCTAATGTATAAATATATACTTCTTTTGTACCATGTACCAATATATCTTGTAAAATTAATACCTCTTTGAGTTGTATATATATATATATTTATATATCTATATCTATTCATATGTTCATCTATCAGTGTATTGTGTATTGTAGTGTAGTGTATATATTACAACCATAATTATTTATCCAATTTTATTTTTATGTGTATATATATATATAGTTTAAATATTCATCCGGGTTGGCTTGGTTGCAACCCAGCAATAGTATCGAGAAAAGCTCTGATAGGCATCCCACTCATCAAGCACTTCTTTTACCGCACAGTCATACTCCTCAGACGTAATGTTCCAGCGTGTCACATGAAAGCTCTTTTTGTTCTTTAACCAAGCCTTTTGTGTTTCTCGATGTATAAATCCAAATTGTTTGAGTTCTACACACAACAAGATATATGTAAATATAATATCAATAATATCTTGAAAGATCTATAAATATACATATATATATATATCTTTACCTCCGTCTTTGGACCATTCACCAATCGGAAGATCGAGAGTACGAACCTCGGGAGGCCCAAAACCAGCCTGGACAATCCACTTCTCGAGAGTCTGGATGTAATTGACATCTAGACCAAGTGTAGAGTAGTATGATTCTAGATATCCATGAAATGTCTGTTGCATTGGTCCTGGGTTGTGATACCACAGATCAGATTCAACCAATTCGATTGTCCCGCTTGGCTTAAGCACCCGAAACATTTCCTGTAGCACCCCAGCCCACTGCTTGCCCTGGATCATCTGGCCCATGTCTCTCTGATGAATCCTAACAACAGAAATATATTTAATTTCATTTTTAATTTCAATAACTATTGGTAAAGAGGTATACATTTTTTTTTTCTTTTGTTTTATCATTCGTTGTAAAATTTAACTTACCGGTCAACGGAATTCGATTCAATGGGCCACGGAAGCTGGTGTATGTCGCTTTGAATATAATACAGATTTTTGGGGCAACCAAGCTGGGTGGTTGGTGGAAGTAAATCGAGTCCAATGACCTTGGCATCACGGTACTCGGCGGCCATTTCAAATGCCCATATTCCGTTACCAGTGCCGATGTCCAGAACAGTAGCACATTGTGGAGGACATGGTGCCCAGCAGTTTGTCTTTCGTGCTAATTTCAATAGATAATGCTAAAATGATAATTATAATATTATTATTATTGGCCAAAATGGTTTTGTATGTATCTAGAATACCAAAACATTCATTCATTTACCTGTCTTTGGAGTCTATCTAATTCGCGTGGATCATGCGGCGTACAATGGATAGATACAGGTGATGTAGGTTTCGATTGAGATGCTCCAAATAATCTTGACGCTGTTGTTTTTGATAATGATATTGATGTTGATGTTGATGATGATGCTTTTGATGATGATGCTGTAGATATGATTGATGATATTGATGCTATTGTATTTATTGTATTTGCTGCTGCTGCTGCTGTGGGATCATGATCAGTGCTGTTTGTGTAAGAAGAAGAAAAAGACCCCGTCAAGGAGTCGAGCCAGTCCTGGTTCCTAAAGCTGTGGGGGCTACTTGGGCGTGAGATCGAGAGTGGAGTGCAGCCAACGGTTGCAGTACTATGCCGCCTGATGTGCTTCTTTGGTTTTATTCTTCGTTCTCTGGTCTTTTCAATCGCACGACTGGTTTGATTACCCATCTTCTTTAAGCAATATACGTATATATAATTTTTTTTTATGATACAAGAAAGAAAGAAAAGAAAGAAAGAAAGAAAGAAAGAAAGAAAGAGATTTTTTTTATTGTTTTGTTTAAAATGAACAAGGGATCTGATGAGTGAACTAGGCTGTGATGGGTAACACTCACATTCATCACACGCGTACCTGTACACTTTGATGTACTTGGACGTACTTAGACGTACAAACCTGTATTATACTACACAGAATCACACAAAAAAAAAAAGAGAGAGAGAGAGAGAGAGAGAGAGATTGTGAGCTAAGAATCCTTTTACGCCAAATGACGTGAAATATAGACAGATGGCACTAGTCGTTTTCTTTGTGATTAGACTATAATATAATAAAATAGCTTGGTCTATGTCTATGAATTTATATGTCTGTATATTTTTGCTATCAAAATACAATACAATACAAAATATAATAAAAACATAGTAATAATTAAAGATAGAGGGAGGGAATTAAAGGAAACTATATGATTTTAATAAGCTTTTTTAGTATTGTATTCTATTGTTATACATAGAAAGCCTCGGAAGCACCATCCATTTAAGCTTAACTAAAGTAAAAAAGAAATTTATTATTATATATAGTGTACAACCCTTATCCATTGAAGGTAATGCTGTCATTCGACTCCTTATTTTGCCTTTTTGTTTCTTTGAATCTTGAGAACCAATCAGTACACAAACCCCATCTTGATAAATAACATAAAATACATTAGCGGGGTAGTTTTGATTTACAATAATCATATAATTACCATCATTTATACTTCTTTACGGTGATAGTGATGATTCTATAGAGAATATCAATAAACAAAACAAAACCAAAGAATTGTATGCATGGGAAAGGGAGCTGATTTAATGGTTTTAATGGTTTTTAGTAGTGTCTATTTTAGCTAGCGGGTGTCAAAAACAGGCCTTGTACAATGGAGCGCCATTGCCGTTCCCATCTCTTCGAGGCATATTCGGTCACCACATTCTCACGCAAACTATTCAGCAGTAAATCATCCTTGACAAACAAGATCTTTTTATATTTATTTATTTATTTATTTATTTGGTTTTGTTTGGTTTTGTTAGCAAAAATTATTAACCATGCAAAAAGAATATCAAATGTATTACTATTATCATTTAGTTGTTTAAAGTAAAAAATAAAATAAAAATAAAATCATACCTCTAATTTCTCGGCTAGCTCTTCTCCGGTTTGAAATACTAGTCCGTTCTTGCCATCTTCAACAAGCTCATGGAGACTGCATACATTTAAAGGTATCAAGGTTGTTATGCTTGAGGTTTCAAGACTAACTTTATAATTCTTTGTTTGTATTCTTACCATTCAAAATCTACTGCACAAACTGGCAATCCACATCCAAACATATCAACCACTTTCATCGGCAAATCCATGCCACTCGAACTAGTGTGGAGCGAGATACCGAGGTCTGCACTTCCAAGCAACAGAGGGTAATCATTCGATTCCAGCCAGACAGTAACAACACGCGTCTTTTGGAGTTTCATGCGAGATATCCGTTCTTCGTACACACTCTTCAGCGGTCCCTTTCCGGTAATCACGAACAGTAATTTCGGATAGCCCTTGTCTTTTTTGGCCTTTTCCTCATAGATCTCGACAGCCTTCAGAAGCAATCCGAAATCCTCGTCTTCTGTCCATGAAGTCGAGGACACAATAAGTTTTGGTCGGTCCTGTCTAGACACACATTCGTTTCCATTGAGTGTCATCAGAGTCTCATTTGGAGAATATGGTTGGCGTCCGAGGAATTCATTGGCATCAAGAGTTTCTTTTTTGACAATATCCTGAAGTCTAAATCCAACAAAAAACTATATATATATATTTTAATTAAATTATTATAGTTTTTTTTTAAGAAAAATAAAGAAACTTACGTCGTGTACTTCTTTAGTCGACAAGCGTTTGAAATGATAAGGAGGACTATCTTTGAATGTGACAATTTTGCCTCTATTGTATAAATCAATATATATATATGCATGCATGCATAGGTATTATAAGAGCTCTTACTTGACGTTCCAGTTTGTAAGTTCTTTATGCATTCGATCGGTCACTGTCAGATGACAATAGGCAGTGTTTCCAAAGTACTGTTCGTATCGTTGAGCAATCCGTACTATCCATGATTGGCCCAACTTGACTTTTAGAATAGAATAGCCAAAGTTGTGCCAATCAATCACAAGTTTCGCACCACGTAAACATGATGTCCAGCGAGCAATAGCCAATGTCGGAATAGCCGGTGGATTCTTTTTTATAAAAATAAATTTAAATGTGTGCTTAAATTATTATTATTATTATTATTATTTGGCTTACTTGTATAAAGATGTATTCAGGAGTTTGTGTAATACAATTCATAACCCAAGCCAATTGAAGAGCTATCCAGATTGCCTTGAAAGGTGCCCATAGAATATAAATCAACTTTGGGAACTTTTCAGGTAAACTAAAAGCAGGACGTAGGCGACGGACACGAATAGATCTATGGGTTGTAATACGACTAGTAGGATGTGTTTCTAAACAATATGTAAATAAATAAATAAATAAATACATATTTGAAATTTTCCTTACCAACATAACCAATAAGATCTACTATGCATCCTGCATCAGCTAATTGCACAGCATGAGAACGCATCCTTGGAGATCTTCCAATGTCACCCAACACAACCACTTGAACAACTGGTCGATGACGCAGAAATGAGTTTGAGGAATCAAACAGGTACAATCGCAATAGCTTTCCACCAAGGATGTAAGTGCACAGGATTACCAGCAGTACTCCTCCAACAGACACATTCCATGTCTCTAGAACATTCATTTGTTTGATTCAATATTTAATTATATTAATGTCAATAAATGAATGAATAACTACTATTAGTATTAGTATATTATGGTATATAAAAGGGTAACGCGCTTCGAATACACCTATTCGAACTCACAGTATATATATATATTCTCTCTCTCTTATACACTTACTTTTGGTAATGCTTATTTATTTATTTATTTAATTCAATTTTAATAATTAATTAATTAATTAGTTAGTTAGTTAATGAATGAAAAAAGGTAGTCACGACTATAGACCTTTATATTTCTTTACTTCCAATATCTTTCTTATTGTTTTGATCCCTTTTGATCGTTCTATTTGATGTGATTTTGATTAGATGCTAAAACCAGACTATATAATGCTATTAATTAATTAATTAATTAATTAATTATTTATTTATTTATTAAATAAGCAAGAAAATGAATAAATAAAATATATAATAAAAGAGAAAAGCAATAGAAAACAAATTAAAAGGTAGTTAAAAATAATTAGTACACATAAAACAAGCCCAATCTATACACCCACTTGTATGTGTAGGTGTGTAGGTGTGCAGGTGTTTATATATATATATATATATATCTAGATTGTAATTGACAAGAGAATATAATAAATAAATAATTCATTCATAAAATTATTCTTTTTTTTTTTTGGTTTGGTTTGTTTTGTTTTGATTTGATTTGATTTGTCTTCATGGCTTAAATGGGTTTGTAACATAGTAAAGAATATAAATAAAAAAATAAAAAATGAAATGAAATGAAATAGAAAAAAAAATAACAGGATGAGAGTTTAGAAGATGAAGGAGAAGAGGGAAGAGAGAGAGAGAGAGAGAAAAGGTTTGAAGACATAAAAAAAAACATCTTACAAGATTCCCCAATTTACTTCTTTTTTCTTCTTCTCTTTTTGTTGCCTTGATCTCTTTCTTTATCTTTCTTTCTTGTACTTTTTTTCTAAAGACGATGGGTACATCAAGAACAAGAAGTAAGATAGAAGAGAAAAAACAAAGAAAAGAAAGAAAAGAAAAGAAAGAAAAGAGGGTCTTGAAGTATGTGAAGGGGAGGGTTATTTTTGTATAAGATGTAAAGGAAAAATAGAGGGGGTGGAATGCATAAGAAAAAGAAAAACAAAAGGTGATGAACAAGGTTTGGGTGTGGCAATAGAAGTAAGAAAAGAAGAAGAAGAAGAAGAAGGGTTGGAGAGGATTATATATATATATATATATATAAAGATGTGTGCAAGTTGGATTCTTTTTTTTTTTTCAAAATGAAAAAAAAGGGGAGCTTAGTATTGGGGCAAGACTTGACCAAGGAAGCGTGTGAGACCATGGGCTGTAGAGCACTGGAGAAGGTTTGCCTTGACATGGGCGTCAATTTCAAGCGAAACATCTCTGGCGCTAGGACGAGTTCCGGGTTCTTCGTCCAACAACCAGGCAACCAGACCTCGCATGTACATCGAGGGGTAGCTGTAGGTGAAAGTGGGGCTGGGCTCGGTGGCGATAACGTCAAAGAGCTCTTCTTCGTCCTTGATCAAATAGTGGGGTGGTACACGGTCCATCATTTCAATAATTGTAATGCCAAGAGACCACATGTCAATCTTTTCTTCGTAGTATTCTTCTCGGATGACTTCAGGAGCCATCCACTTTGTTGTACCCAAACGATCACGGTTACGACGGGAGATACGAGCAGACAGACCAAAGTCAGCTTTTTTTTTGTTTTGTTTAAAAAGACATAAAGTGTTAATAATATCAATAATAATAATGTCAGTTCTTATTTACCAAGCTTTACTTCGCCATTCCATCCAAGCAAAAGGTTTTCACACTTGACATCTCTGTGCAAGAGTCCCTTTGAGTGGAGATAGGTCAGTGCCTTGAGAGTCTCGCAAGTAATATAGACCGTGTATTCTTCTGGAATTCCACGCTGGCAAAGCACAGCAAATACTGAACATCTCATCAAATCCATGGCAATCCAGATATCGTCTCTACACAGCGTAATCTCACGCAACTTGATCAAATTGGCATGACCGCTCGACATAATCCGCAGTTCACGCAGAATGGCTGCCCTGTACTCCTGATCGGGATCAAGTTTACAGCGTTTAATGGCGAGCTGGACACTTGGCTTCTTGCGATACGTTGCACGAACAACAGCACCATTGACACTAAAATAAAATAAAATAAAATAAAATAAAATATTTTTTGTATTTACAATATGTAAATGTGCACATACAATTATTATTATTGTTATTATTGTAGAAAAATATATAAAATAATAGAATAATAGAATAATATATATATATATATTTGGTATAAGAACGTGCATTATAGAGACCTCATGGTTTTATAATACGATGGATATAATAATAATGATAATAATATATATATATATATATATTTATGTATAATTGGCATGTTTAATTTACCCAGTACCGATCTCCTTAAAGTCGGTGTATCGTGCGCGTGGATCGGAGGAGCGGATGGAGACTCGAGGCAACATCTTACGCATCTTGACCTCGAACTTGTTCTCCGCACGAACAAGGGGTGGTAATTGAGGTACCTGGTAATGGGGGCTGGGAGGATACCATGGACGCTAAAATAGGATAAAAAAGAAAGAAGAAAAGGAGTTTTTTTTTTTTCGAAACAATACATATGAAAAATAAATAAATAGTAAATAGATATGAGTGGATGTGATATAAAAAGAAAAGAAAAAAAAATTAAGCTTGTTGCCATCACAACGAAATACATATATACATATATAAATATTACAATAGTTTCTTCTTTTCTATTTGAATTTTGGGGTTTTTGTTTTTGGTAGAATTGTAATCAAATGATCTGAATTTTGGAATATAGAATTTTGTATAGATAGATATGTAATGTTTATATGCCGTTACCTTTGTAACTTGCTTGCTTGGGTCATTAGGACGGAGACTAAGGCCAACAGGTGGACTTGGTTTAAGATAGGCGTTGCCAAGGATATCGGGGATCTCATAGCAACCAGGGGGACGCCATATATCCTTTTTTTTAAAAAAATAAATATATATATATATATATATATATATATATATATATATATAAGAAGAAGAAGAAGAAAATAATACAAAGCATAGATGTTTGTATAAAACAAGAAGAAAGGAACAATAAGCGTTAGTTGTCTCTTATATATATCTTTTCTTTTTTTTAAAAAATAATATTTCTCTTGTTGTAAAAGTGTAATGAACCTTGAGACAAGTGGATCGTGAGTCGGTTGTTTTGGCTGCATTGCTAAATGACGAAGTGCGTCTGAGATTGCCTGTCGATTTTCTCTTGGGATGAGCATGTGCAATTGTCAGGGCAAATGAGTTGGCGGCTGAACTTGCACAGTTTGGTTCTGATCTCGACTTTTGCATGATGGCCATGGACTATAATAGTTCCAAGTGTATATATATATATATTTCAAAAAAAAAAGAAGAAGAGAGAAAGGTTGTCCGATTGATTAATGCGAAAAAAGGTTGAAAGGTGGGTTTGGTTGTATAGGTTTGTACAAAGAGTTGCGAGTACGAGTACGAGTATGAGTACGAATGTGTATAGGTGTGGGTGTGGGTGTTTTGTATAAGATAAAGAAAATAAATGAAAAATAATAATAATAAAAAATAATAATAAAAAAAAACGTATGGTTAGATCAAGAGACCAAATGTTATATAAAATATCGTACCTTTCCAGACCGTAAGGATTGACGAGGAGAAGGGCCTCGTTTGTCAACTGCGAAATGCATTTTTAAGAGTTGTTTGGTCTTGCTTTTTTTTAATGAAAAGAGAAAGAAAGAACAAGTGTAAAAGAGAAAGAGAGAGAGAGAGAAGAAGGGGAGAGGGGGGAGGGCTTTATTAGGGAGAATGTGAGCGAATAAGAGAGTAAGGTTATTCGATCGGGGAACGAGTGGGGTGGAGTCTAAGTCTAAAGAGAGAGAGAGAGAGAGAGGGTAGGAGTAAGTCTAGGAAAAGGACAGTGATGAAAGGAAAGAAGGAAGGAAGGAAGGAAAGAAGGAAGGAAGAAAGAAAGAGTGAAAGAGGAGTATGTGGTTTTTTCTTTTTCTTTCTTTTTTTTTTGTTCAACGTGCAAGTGTGCTATAATTTATTTTTATTTTATTTTTTGTTGTAAAGATTTACTATGATTTCAGTTGGTCGATCGGAGAACTCTTTGTGGGTAGTTTTTTATATATATTTTGGTTGTGCAAGTGTGTTACCAATATTCAGGCTACACACAAGAGACACATAAAGGCACTCGTGCACTCTGTATCTTTTTTTTTTTTCAGAAATTGTTCGCGTACATTTTGAAATATATTTCGGAGTTTTAATTATTTTACATTTAAACATAGCACACATTTTACGCTTTTAACAAATTACAGCCATACACTTTTGTACATCAATATAACCATTAATATAAATGAATGAATCCCCATTTTATTTTATTTTGATTTGATTTAGTATAAATTCAACCAATATACAGCCAAAATAACCCACAAAATCAATTTTTATCAATTGAAGAATAAAAGAGGATTCCAGGTCAATAGAGACTAATTGTGCCTTTATTGTCTATAGTTGATTTAAAAGAGGTATTAAAAGACAAAAACAAAAAGGTCAATGTTCATTATTGTTCATACACACAGCCACAATAGTTATAGTTTAGCTATATCATTTTCTTCTCCTTCTTAAAATATTAACCAAACCTACTCAATTGGGATTTACCTGGTGAACAAGGAGCAAAGACAAGTGTGTCTATGCATCTACATCCACGTTTTGCAATCTTTTTTTGGATCTCAGACTTTTTCTTTTTTTTATATATATATTGAAATCATTAGTGTGTATTAAATATACATATAGTCTCTCCTGTATATTGGTATTTGATACATTTCTATATTTCTGTTGGTTTATACACCTATAAAGAGTCTATCTATATATGCATTAAATACGTTTGATTTGATTTATACATGGTTGGGTTATCTATCCTTTTTGCTCTAAATCATTTGATCAAATCTTTAATAATCACATCATTGTAATATACTTGGAACAGCCTTTAAAGTCATAGAATCTAGGGCTTTGTATTGACTGATTAATTGCAGTAATGGTTTGTTTGAATAGTAGAGAGAGAGAGAAAAAAAGAAAAAGTCAATGCAACACACACACACATATATATATGTATACACACAGACCTACACACAGACACGCACACAGACCCACACAAACATGAAAATAGAAATCTCATTATTTGGTACCTTTTTTCTTTTTACTTCTAATTAAATTAGGTTCTCCGCTACGAAGCCACTCTCCAAGCCGTCACAGACCCACTCCATATTAACTTTTTTTTTTATTTCTCTTTCTTTTTTTGTTTCCTCTCTCTGTCATTTTTATATTATATTTATAATATATATATACACACACAGCACATACATCACATACAGCATATCCCCCCCAAGATCTCTTTTTTAATCATAATGACAGACTATACTCCTGGAACACTTTCTAGCTCTATTATCGGCAACTCTGTCGACACAACTCTCAATGACCTCTTTCAAAAGAGTGTGAGTGAATTTAACCATAAAATAATAATAATTATCGTTCTACAGATGCATATAACTTACATTATTTTATATATATATAGGCTGGTCCAAGTCAATTGCTTACAAAACCAGCAGCAGTTTATGTCAGAACACCCAAAGGCATTAATGCAACCAAACAAGCAAAGGCCAAGTCAAAGACTCAAAATGCTCAGGCATTAGCAAAGAAGGCTGTCGAAGCTGCAAACAAGGCTCGTTCCCTGGCTGCCATGTCACCCCTCAAGAGAAAGGTACTAAAAAAATAAATAAAAGTATTTTAATAATTGTTATACTAATGGTCTTTCTGTTATTTTATTTTATTTTATTATATTATATTATATTATATTATATATATATATATATATAGAGAAACGAGTCTATCCAACCTGGAACAGTTGCTAAAAAGAGCGCCACTGACAAGAATTTGGCTCCTGAAACACCAGAAGAAAAGAGAGCAAAGGATGCTCGCACTGTATTTGTTGGAAACGTACCTGTAGAATGCATTGAAAAGGTAAAAAAATGTTACTATAAAAGAAAGAGGGAGTGAGTGAAGGAGTTGGTGGTGTTAATGACAGTGGTTATGTATTGAGAAAGGCAGAACAAGGGATCATTTTGTAGAGAAAAATGAAACCAACAATTATCTCTTTGTGTGTGGGTGTGGGTTGGGGGGTGGGTTAGGGAGTGTTTCTCTCTCTTATTATTATTATTATTATTACTATTATTAAAACGAAAGAAAATATCATCATCAAGTTTTATTAATATTCATTTTTTTTGTATAGGCTGGTTCCAAGGAACTCAAGGCAAAGTTTGCTGAATGTGGAAACGTCGAGTCAATTCGCTTTAGATCAGTGGTGGGTAAATAAATAGAAAGAAGAAAGAAGAAAGAATGGTTTGATATCAAAGAAACGGTTATTGATAGAATTTACCATTGTTATTCTAGGCATTTGCTGAACCCATGGCACGTAAGGCAGCCTTTATTACCAAGAGAGTGCACGAAGACCGTGAGGCTGTCAACGCATATGTAGTTTATAAGACAAAGGAAGAAGCCACAAAGGCATTGGATCTGAACGGTACCGTGTTTATGGGCAAGCATTTGCGTGTTGATCGTGCTTCCAACATGAAGGTTTGTATAAAATCAGTACTTTGTATATTATTAAGTATTAATTTGATTATATATATATACATATTAGCAACATGACCGTAAGCGTTCTGTATTCTTGGGATCGCTTCCTTTTGATTGCCAAGAAGAGGAGTTATGGACCTTTTTCAAGGATTGTGGTGAAGTAGAGAGTGTACGAATTATTAGAGACACAAAGACCAACGTTGGCAAGGGGTTTGGCTACGTTCAATTCACAGTACGTATCTTTTTTTCTTTAATATATATATATATATATACACATTAGATCATTCGATTGGTGATACAATTGTCTAATATTTGTGTGTGTGCTTATGTGAATTTATTAGGATCGTGCATCTGTAGAGGCTGCATTGTCTTTAGAAGACAAAACATTTAGATCCAACCACACTATCCGTATCCAGCGTTGCAAGGTATCGGCATCTGAGGGTGGTGTTCCTTCTGCACCAAGAAAGGCTGCTTCTGCACGAGGCACCAGAAGCAACGGCAGACCCCAGAGAGGCAACAAGATCACAGGTATTTCTGGAAAGCTGATACCTTCTGGAAAGCTTCACGAGGGTACACGTGCCAGTAAGAACGACAGTCAAAAGTTGAAGATGAAGAAGAAGAACCCAACTGCAAAGAAGTCAAACAACAAAAAGGCCAAAAAATAATGAAAAGATAAAGAAGAAATAAGCTTTACTCAAAATCCAATGCAAACCAAAAAGAAATCAAATCGATAGAAAGGTAGAACGAAAAAAAAAAGAGAAAACAAAACAAAACAGTACTTTGATTTGGCTTATTTGTTTTTGTTCTATTCAATCAATCACTCATTCAATCACTCATTCATTCATTCATTCATTTATTCATTCTAGATACTTGTTTTCCCTTCCCTCCCTCCGCCTTCTTTTGTTTTTGTTTTGCTTCAATTTGTTATTTTATTTATTCATATATATTTACTACATATCTCCCATATTTCCATCCATTTCTCCCACTTACAAATATAAAACCACGTACACACGATTTTCTCTTATTGACTTTAGAACATGAATAATACAATATTATTATAATATATATATATATAGAAAGAAAAGGAGAGAATTGAAACATGATCAACAATGATGATTATAAAAGAAAGAAACTAAATAAATAAATAAATAAATGATAGTGTATTTTTTTTTGGGTAATATCCACTTTCATTGGACTTTTTTCTTTTTTATTTCTTTATAAATATTGTTGGTATTTCTAGACCATATTTATTGATTGATGATGTTGTTTAAAGAAAAATAAGAAAGTCAAATAGGGAGGAGGTTAGGAGAGAGCAGAAAGGTTGTTAAAAGGGGTTTATATATATATAAAAATTGATACAAAATATGATCTATAATTGAATTGATGTCTATGAGTCTAATTTTTTTTTTATATTTGTTGCTATCGTTACTTGACCGTTAGTTGGTCATTTACTTGGTAATATTCTTTAATTGACTCGGCTTGACTTTGGTTGGGTGGTTACCACATGGTAAAAAAAATAAAAAAAAATAAAAAAAAAAAATATGCATTTCTTTATTTATATATTTATATATAATACTTGGTGTAGTTTCTCCTTTGATTCGGTCTATATTCTTATTATTAATGCATATTATTACAATTTCGATTACACGATTCCTACCTTATTGTTATATATTTTACGGCCTTTTTGCCACAAAAGGCATGCAGATTTATTTATTTTTTTATTTTATTTTATTGACGCGGAGCACAAGCGATTATTTTTATATATATATATAAAAAGGTTTGTTACCCAAACTCCCCCTCTCTCTCTCTCCAATACCAATACCAAAACTAAACTAAAGAAACCAAACTTTTCTTCTTCTTCTTCTTCCTGTCCCTATTATACAGCAAATTTACTAATATCATCATCATTATCATCATTAATAGTATTATTATTGTTTCTCCGTCTATCTCCTTTCTTTTGGACAAACCCGTCCCTTATTCTCCTTCTTTTAAATCAATATAAATAAATTATATTGAATGATGAGTATTTTGTA
This sequence comes from Phycomyces blakesleeanus NRRL 1555(-), assembly GCF_001638985.1. Taxonomy (NCBI): domain Eukaryota; kingdom Fungi; phylum Mucoromycota; class Mucoromycetes; order Mucorales; family Phycomycetaceae; genus Phycomyces; species Phycomyces blakesleeanus. The sequence goes on along the minus strand of NW_017265137.1, from coordinate 116,389 downwards.
AAGATAAATTGAAACAAAATGATATTTATCTATTTATTTATTTATTTATTTATTTATTTAATAATAACAGCAATAATTGAACCGTCGTTATTTTGTAAAGTAACCTTGGTCCATGGACACTTTAGTAATCTATAGTATTAAATATGTATATATAATAAAATGATAAATAACTAAATAACTAAATACTAATACTGGTACTGGTACTGGTACTGGTACTGATGCGGATAATGATAGTAATAGTAATAAACTAAAAGGTCGGACTAGTAAAGCAACAGACACGGAAATTGGTATTTGGAATGGAATATATGATGACCGTATGCAATTTACATGGTGCAGAATAGAATAATGTGGAATACTTTTAGACCAGGCCATTTATTTAGTATTCAATTTCAATAAGACTAGCGCACAGTCCTTGTACCATGAACATGAAATATTATCATTGAAATATTAGATGCTTTGCTATATTTCTTTATTTCTTTATAAATCACCAAATCAATCCTATGTTTTCACAAGATGGCATCACACAAGCTGATAAGATTTAGACTATACTTGTGGTTAGTTGAGAATATATCTGATGATCTCTCTTTTAAATACATATATTGTAGAAAGGGTTTTGAAGATCCCCCCCCCCCTTTTTTTTTTCTTCTTCTTCTTGATAATTTTCATGGACTATCATTATTAATTATTTTATATTGTTTCGATTTGGTTTGGGTTGTTGACCGATTGTTCGGGAAAGCAAGAATAAATTATAGGGTTTTTATTTCCAGATCTCTATAAAATATATCTATGTACCAAAAGCCACTCACTCTCCCTCCCTCTCTGTTCTGTGGTGAAAGAGTCGCTAATACTGTCCTTATCATTACCAAGTAAGCACATATTAGCGCGCATTCCTATATTTTGTTGTATTGTAATTGTATTCTTGCTATATTTCACATAAAGAATACCGCGGATTTCAAACAATTATTATTATTATTATTTTGTGTGTGTGAAAGAACGGGCGAACAAATGTATAAAGCATATTTCTTATTGTTTCTTTCTTATTATTCAATAATAGTAATACAACAAGAATCTAAATTAAATGGAAACTTTTAGAAAAGAAAGAAATAATAAGATATATATATTTCTAGTGAGCACACGAAATTCAAACCACAAACAAAAACACAAGCATAGTAATTTAAATAATCCCAGCACGAGCCATCGCTCAAGTGTATTGTTATTTAAGAAAGAAAAAAAAAAAGAAGCAATAATGATGATAATAAAAGATCAAATCCAAAAGCAAGTAGACCAAAGAAAAGAGAATTATTATTCAAACAACCGCTCCACGTGCTTATCTTTAGTTGTACAACTTTGTGCTTATAAAATAATAGTATAACAATAACAATAGTAAAATTTGATTTTATTTTTTTCTTTTCTTTTCATCACTTGAGTTGTACCAATAACCACCAACAGAACTCCATGTGCCATAAGACATGGAAATTGTACAGAATAAAGGGATACAAGGTAATTGATCTCATAAATGGGGAATATCACGGACCATGTCTTTTTTACTTTACTTTACTTTACTTTACTTTACTTTACTTTACTTTACTTTACATACTCTGTTTGGCACTGCGTAGTAAAATTCAGTCTCAAATTCACAGACTGGCTAATTGAGTTTCTTCAAGAACATCATGCCATAAAAATGTCTTTGATCAAAAAGAATATATATATAAAGGTCTATTAGAATGAGAGTAACTCCACGCCAATGAATTCAAAAATGCACTCAGCTACTCATATATATATACAAGAATTAAACCCCCAAACTTGTATTTGTATGAACCATTCAATATAAAGCAAATCAAGGGCAATTCTTTATAATAAATAACCTCTTTATTAGGTGCTTTTCTCTCTCACACACACACTTATATATATCTTTATAGATATCTTTCTAAAGCTTTGATGTCTTGCTAAACTCTATGTTATCATTCACATTTGTGATTTTCTTGACAGCATTCTAAAAGAAAAGAGAGAGAAAGAAAAATGGTATATATAGTAAGAAATAAGTCGAGTTTTATATATAATCAGCATGACACATACCTGAAACTTTTGTCTTCCTTCTTCTGTATTAATAGGGTTGTTCTGAACGGCAGCCCATAAAGCTTCATAAGCCCTTCCATTCTTGACTCCAAGGGCAGAGTTGAGCTCAAAATCGGTAAAGTCAAATGCATCAGTCAATCCAATTGCATTGGGAGCAATGTTAGCCAATGTAGCACGGTAGTGAGCTTGAATTGCCCCCAAGTCAGCAGGAGCAATTGTCAAGGTTGACAAAAATGTGGCAGTAGAAGTTTCACAAATAGTTGAGAGAGCATACTATAATAAAATAATAATATGATAGTCAATATTAGTAAAGTTTACAAGTCTGGCTTAATTACTTGATTAGTTAGTTAGCTAATTTATCATTTATCATTATAAGCATCAGTATTAAACATAATAAACCTATTTAAATTACCAAGTTTGTCAGTTGGCGGATAACATTGGCCAATGGAGCATACTCGGATGATGACTCAAGTAATGCAGACCGACTAATCATTTGTTTCAGCACAGCATATTCGGCATGTGCGAGACATATATTCCAGCACTCCATATTCACGTCCGACCAAGGGCGACCAGACTCGAGCTGTTTGGCCAGATCAACTGCAAGACGGGCAGCACGGCGACCAAACAGAGTTAGCAGAACATCGTGATTCAATACAGAGGCATCTGGACCACCAAACACAAATGGGTTGTCGGTTCCATCCAAAAGTGTTTCAAGGTACGAAACAGTCGGAGAGGGTACCTTGCCGTTCTTGATCACGCCTTGAAGCTGTTTGAGAATATAACGACCGACTTGCTGAGATAGGACATAGTTGTCGCCTTCGTATGTGTTGGCAGGAACAAAGATAGCAAATATATCAGCGATCCCACTGAATATCGAGTATCCATGTCCACCCAATGCCTTTCGACATTCTTCTATGCCGTCTGCACCACGGCGAGTACACCACACCTTGAGTGCACATGAGCTTACGTGCAGCTGAGGAAGATTTTCCGTCTCTCCTTTAGCCAGTCCATCCATCAGCTCTCCGTAATCTCTGGCAAGATCCTGACCAGTAACTATACAGCCATAGGCAAGTGACAGTAAGGGCAGCAGGCGGTGCTGGACTCCAGAGTAAGACATGACTTGAGTCTCGAGAGTAGCCTTGTTCCCAGAAGAAGGAGAAGCCGGCTGCCCACCAAACTGACGGCGGATAGTGCAGTATCGAATGGCAATAATGACTGCCTTTGCTAACTGCCATCCCCCACTTTTCACAATGTCAACTCTGATTCGTACCATACTTCCATAAGACAGCTTGTCGTGGATAGGTGGAATATAGAGGCCTTCTCTTGTGACATGCGAAAATCGCATAAGCATATTTTCACGAGGAATTCGAACGTTATCAAACATGGCATCTAATACATGAATAAATCAATAAGATAGATAGATATATAAATATTTGATTTTGATATATCTGTTTAGTTTTTATTTTGTTTTACTTACAGCCATTATCTACCGTAGCAAATCCACCATATGCCTTGGGACCAATGTCACCTACAGTGACACCTTTCATAGGCTTATGATCCTCTATAAAAAAAAGATGTGTAAGAAAAATAAATGATACGGAAAATGTTTTACACACACACACACATATATATATATATATATTTGGATTGAATACTCACCAATAGATCGGATAGGAACAATGAATAAATGTGGTCCACGAGACTTGCCTGCAAGAATGAGTTGTGCCTGCAGAGTAAATAAATAAGTATATAGCCTTTTAATAATAACAATAATCAGTGGTAAATAAATAAGACTTGCTGTTACTTACTTGAACTACAGCATGAGTGCATGCTACTCCAAGGCCACCAATAAGCCATTTGGCAGCCTACAAGAATATACAAAGGAAAGAAGTATACAATATATTTTGATTACAGGTATGGATAAACCAAGCACACACACACACACATAGAAATAAATAAATACATAAATACATAATTTTATTTTTACACAATTTTACACTTACGGTCAGGTCTGGGGTATTGATCACAAACTCGTCTGTGATACGATCAAATGTAGCGGTTGTTTTGAGAGCAAGCACATTTGATCCATGAGCAAGTTCGGTTTGAGCATAGCATCCCAAGACAGCGTGTCTTTTGACAGCTCCAATCCACTTCCTGCTCTGTTCTGGTGTTCCAATGGTGTTTATCACAGGAACAAACGCTTAATAAGAATGATAATGATGTTAGATATCGATCCCTTGTTTGCTTCTTTGTTTATAAGATTATATGTGTGTGTTTGGATGTGGATCAGAATGATCATCACAATAAAATTCTTCAAGAAATACGCTACTCCAAAACTGGACTTATATCCATAATTGGATGATAAAATATTACCTTGAAAATGCAAGGTAAGCTTTTATACAGCAGAAAAGAGGTTCATTAAAAGCCAAAAGGAAAAAAAAAAGTGAGGGAAAGCCTGATTAGTACAAATCTATATTACTGACAATTGTAATGGCAATTGTACTAATTAAGCATTTCAGTTTTAACTTTATCATTAAGGTTACTACTATTACTATTACTACTACTACTACTACTACTACTACTACTACTACTACTACTACTACTACTACTACTACTACTACTACTACTACTACTACTACTACTACTACTACTACTACTACTACTACTACTACTACTACTACTACTACTACTACTACTACTACTACTACTACTACTACTACTACTACTACTACTACTACTACTACTACTACTACTACTACTAGCATATATATATGTATAAACCTCAAGTTACTCACAGGATTTCCGGTACCAATTCTGTTTTGAAAGTCTTCACGATCCTCATCGTTCCAACCGTGTTCATTTGACAGCTCCAAAAGTCTCTTGGCTGCATTAGTAGACCTATAAAGTCTCTATATATACACACACAAGAAAATAAAAATATATTAAATAAAAGTTATAACATATAATCGACCTTGTTACTTTATTTGATTTGATTTGATTTGTTGTCACCAAAGAAAAAAGCTCAAGCTTAATATAATATATACATATATATTTAAATTACCTCGTCTCGACTCAAGAAAGTGTAGGTAGCTTGTTCAAAAAGTGGTTCTTTGAGAAGAATCCTTTGAAATTCGCGCTGCTTTTCTGTATTTTGTTTGCCTTGGTGAAGGTAGTATGTCATAAGTTCAACTGGAAAGGTGGTCTGACGACGCGCCTCTTCAATATCAAGAGCCATTTGGTCGAGTTCGCTGATTCCACTTGACATTTGATGAATGCTGAGGAGATTACAAGAGATGAAAGAAATGAACAAAAAGAATATCGATACGCAAGACGTGTGTATTTGTATTTGTATTTGTATTTGTGTTTGAGTTTGAGTTTGTGAGATATATATATAATATATTAGCTTTGGGAATCCATCACATGATGGAATACATTTTTTTTTCTCCAGGGTCTGTGTATCCTTCAAGTTTGGGGGCGTACCAAATAAGAATAAAATAAAATAGAAACAAGTGTAAAGGCTTGGTCAATCTTTTGAACATAGCTTATTAGTAAGAATAATATATAAAATATTCCCACTACATTTCAGCTCTTGTTCATTCGACTATTACTGCCATATTTTCTTAATACCTTGAAAATAAAGTGTTTAAATTTGCTTACAATATTCAATAAATGTTTAATATATTTTCTTACATTTTTTTTTAAAAAAAAATATTATAATTATACTACACTACACTACACTACACTGTAGCTCAATTTTCCCAATACTAATGAATATACAGATCAAATACTATAGTGGTAATAACACTGTGATTCACTGATACTCCTGGAGAGTATTTCTTTCTTAGAATAAAGCAAAAGTCCAGAGTTTTATGTCTAGCACTGAGAATTCATAACCAATGGATCTGTGTAAACATGTATTCATGCATACGTATGTACATATGTATGTACATACTTAAGTATAAAAGTATGCAATTATGCAATTATGCAAGTATTTATCCTTTCAATATCTAAATCAAATCAAAGAAGCCAAAAGTAATGACAGCAACGATAATAATAAATAAAACTCAAGTATAGGGATTCGAGTATTTTATTCTTTGGCTTTAGTAATTTTGTACACTTCTTCCTTTTCATTTTCTTTCATTTGTATGGATAAATGTGTGGGCAGCTTTAAGATATATATATATAACGCCCAAAACAAACCAAAGCGAAACAAAACAGAAAGAAAATACTATACGCCTTCCCCTGATTACCAAGACAGGTTTGTAGGTCTGGGATCAACAGAAGCTTTTGTTGCTGCTTTTGTTGTTGCTGCTTTGTTGTAAATAACAGGAGAGCAATACTTACTACTGTGCTTATACACATATACGCATTATCTTTATAATATCACAAAATATGTATAATATATATTTTGAATAGACTATATATAAAATAGAAGGGAAAAGGGGAGAATGGGAGAATATTCACTTGGGCTTTCTCTCTCTCTGGTCACAAAAATGTATACCAGATTATGCTTATATGTTGTATATATTTAAATTGAGCTTTGCTTTATGTGTGTAGTTATGCATTTAGTTTTGGAAAGAAAGACATGAAGAAAGGAAGGAAAGAAGACAGCCTTAAAAAGCTACACTGGACTATGGGTAATAAAAGAAGAATATTTACTGAGGGGCCACTTGCTTGTGATTTGCAGTCCACTGGTAATAATACAACAGTGCAATTGTAGGTTGTCCAACAACACAAAATGTGATCCTAAGTAAAGAAGAGTAAAGAAGGAGAAGAAGAAGATTAATAAAGGTTATTAGATCATAATACATATATAGTAGATATATATATATATGTATGTGTGTGTGTATTTCATTTAGATTTGAATTCCATGTGATTTAAATGCACGGACGCCCATTCAACTCTATCTAATCCAATCTGATCCAATATAATTCAATATAACCCAACACAGTTCAACACAATCTCCCCTTGTTTGTTTTTGGTTTGTTTGATAGTGAAGAGCACCATCACTACTCCATTACCACTATCACTGCCACTATCGCTATTGATCTAGTTTAAATACTTACCAGAACACCGTGTTACCCAAGGCACTATTCTTGCCGCGCCACTTCTCAAGAAGACGTGTGAACGAGATAAGAGGAATCTGCCCCAACATTCCGAGAAACGCATATCCATTGATAGAGTGTGTCGGTACACCGACCAGAAACTCATGTAAGATTGCCGAGACCAAAAAGACCAGCAATTGGCAGACGCTTGGTGGAAGACCACGGCGGACCATGGGAATGTAAAAGTGACGCTTGAAGAACAGATAGACAGGTCGATTCCACAATCTCCAGTAGGTCGCCAGATTACCCGAGTTCCACCAGGCCAGATAGAATGTGCGATCACCAAACCGCAGCACTTCACTGAGTGCATTGAGAAAGGCGTGGAATAGGGCGTAGAACATCAGGAGCCAGATCACAACAGCTGTCGTGGACAATTTGAGAACACGTTCGATAATCGTAACCAGGTTGCGCTCCTCGAGGGCCTGGAGCGAATTGGCCAACGTTGGTTTTGCGTACTGCTCGGCCAGGACATACATCATCACAAGACAGACTACCAATTCACCGACCCGTTTCAAAAAAAAAGTTGTTCTGAATGCTGGAGTGCGTGGGTAAGATGGCTGATAGCAAAGCGTGGGAGCAAAGAAGAAATACAAAAGGTTTCTTGAAGAGATGTTCTTTGGATAAGCCGCATCGGTATCGTAAAACTCGTCTGGCTTTCCTTCCACATAGGCCTCACGCAATTCTTGATTGACCAAAGCATATGAAGACAGCTTGAGAAATGTGATCAGACTAATAAAGAGAGCTGAAGAACCGGCTACAATAATAATAATAATAATAATAAAATGTTCAAATACACACGCGAGAATCGAAATGTCAGCATGTATTCCCACACACACACACGCAATTGTAACTAGTTTCATACTATTTATTTATATTTCTCTTCTAATAATAATAATATATATATATTTAAATAAACAATTCTCTTACCCATGGGATGATATATTCTTGTGTAGACGATAAAGGAGGTGAACATCAAAAGAAAGACCAGATGTGTAACATGTGTGGCTAGTGCTACTCGTTCAAGGGTTGCCAGCTTTTTGACAAACTCGGGGCGGGTTTCCTTTGTTTCCCTTGCCTTGGTAGCCAATTTGGCCATACTGTACTCAACCAGGAGAGAGATGGCCAGACTCATTGGGACACTCAACCAAGCCAAGAGAAAGTAACCGTAATCTTCGAGTGGAACATAACTGTGGGGTAGGCGAATGAGCAAACCATACTTCATCCAATTCTCAATGACCAGTCGAATGTTGCTTGCACCCAGCACAAGCACTTTATTTTTTTTTAAAATAATAATAATAAATTAATTAATTAATTGTTTACTTTTTTATATATTTTATTATATATTTAAAAAGAAAATAATGATCATATATATATATATATGTGTGTGTGTGTATGTGCCTATGTAGGGTTTATGTACTTACTGCCTAGTCTAATAAAACCACTGTAGTTCTCGGGAGGAGCTTCTTTGGAAAGTACAGATGCCTTTGTGATAGTGTGAATTGGTATAGTGTGTGCTTGGTCTGTAAAGACTGCCGACTGTTTCTTCTTCTTATCATCATGTTTTTCTTCGGTGATAGTCGAGACTCTTCTGCTTGTGATATGAAGGTCGCGTCTGTATTTTGTGTCTGATTGATCATCTTCACTATCTGTGACAACCTTTACAGGTCGTCGCTGGACGGTAGACATGATTTATATTATTCTTACTATTAAATAAAGAAAAAACTTGTTTTTTTTCTATTATTTTTGTTATAAAAAAAATTAAAAATTAAATGTAAAAGGTAAAAGAAGAAGAAGGAAAAGAAGGTGTCTATGTATCTATTGAATCCTTATTATAATAATAATTAGCAGTAGCAGTTGCAATAGTATCAGTTTTAGTGGTATTGGTAGTAATGGCTTTTTCTTTTCTTTCTTTTTTTGGATTTTGGAATGGAGGGTTTTTATATATATGGCTGGTTTGAATGATGTGATGTGATATGATTACAGATATATATATGTAGTCCGGGGACTGAATATCCAAAATTAAAACTTGATTTACCATGTGATTTCTTGTTCGTTGTCAAGTTTTTTTTTTTTTTTTTTTTTTTTTTTTTTTTTGGTTTGAACTTGTCAAGGTCAGGTATTGTAATTAACTGATAACCAAGTAATATTTGATCTGATTTGATCTGTTTTGATTCTGCTTTTGCTTTTGCTTTTGGTTTCATTTTTATTTGTCTTTAATGTTAATCAAGAAATCCTTGGCGTCCAGTTAGTGCCGTACACCAAGTACAGAAAAAAAGAAAAGATTAGCTGGTTAAGTTGATAGTTCACATCACCACCCATTTATTGGCGTGCGTATCGGACAACGATCCTAAGCACGTGGAAATTGATACGTAGCAACGAGAGAAAGAAATAAAGAGAGGCAAACATGTCTGTGTGTGGGTGCGTCTGTGTGTTTGCATTACGTGCACCCAAGACCAAAAATTCTTATCTACTAACACACACACATATATATATATGTTGTCATGGATACACTTTTAATAGAGTAATTGAAGAGTATTGTGTAAATAGAATACTTTATGTCTATTTATTTCATTTTATTGGCTATAGATCGCTTGCTGTATATTCTAAAGTAGGGATAGTAGTAGAAGATGGATATTAGACACCACTTCTTTTTCTCCTTATGGCACACTATATAAAAAGAAAAATGTTCTTTCTTCAAAAGTGTTTCAATTTTTGTGACATGGTGTAGGTGTGTGTGTACGAAATATAGGTTTTCCTTTATAATCACACTTTACAACTACACTTACACACAAATACACAAACACGTATAAAATATTTAGCCAAGATTATCTTGCACTTGTGTACGAATGAATTATGCTCTTTTAACTTTTAATAGATGATGTGTGTACAGAATATAGAATAATAACAATATAATCATTGGCTTGTAAATGTGTTGTGAATTGGAATTCTTTGTCACTTTTTTGAGCGTGCTTTTTTTTACGGGGCTCCTTACAAGATCACCATTTTCCTTGTTTTTACTACTGATATATTTATATATATATATATATTCATTGTTGATAGATATTTGTTTTGACAGATATAAAAATATTTGATTTATCAGAAATTGGTTTTTTTTAATTAAAAAATCACACTCAAAAACACACGCGCACAGCAATTGTGAAGAAGTGAATTAGTGTTTATGTATGTTAATGTGTGACCAAGTGTGATTGAGTGTGTAACTGGGTATGACTGAGAGTATGAAAGAGGAATTCAGAGAGAAAGAGATATTAAGCAGATAACAATAATGGCGAGGGTGAACGTGAAGAAAGTACTCCTCCACAATTAAAAGGAGCCATAGTTTGTGCGACAATGTTGTCTCGCATATAACCATGCCTTATACTCAATTATTCGCTTACCAAGTCACCAAGTCATTCACTAATCCCAGGTTCAAGGATGAATGGTATTTCAATGACCCCAAAAGGAATTATGTCTGTTATTGTCTTGTTTATATATATATATATACATTGTTATTATCATTTGAAGAGTTGCGATTATAAAGAGAGAATTGCACATGCAAATTTCTATAATTTCATTATTTCAAAAATGGAACGAGAAACCTGTATTTTTGATCCGCTCACTTTTACCTCTCCTCTTGAAGGATCCTTTCCTTCTTTTGTGTACACACTAACTAACCTATGCATACATACAGATACACATGTACAAACGCACAATGTGTAAGTATACCTTTAAAAGAGATAAAGAGAAACAAAAAGGCAGACTTATGTATTGCAAGCATAATCATCATCATCATCTATTTTACCCACATGTATAATGTATATAGTGTTTTGTGTGTGTATTAAGCATGTAAGATATAAAAATCAAATTGAGTCATGTATGTATGTAATGCACTGCAAATTCTTACGGATTTGATTTTTCAGCAAAAAAAAAAAAACGGAAACAGAAAGGGGGTAAAATTTATCTTTCTTTATCTTTTGTTGTTTCAATGCCTATTATGTGATGATAATGATGATGTAACCGATCGTGTCAACAGTGTTTATTGCCTTTATTGGCTTCCTTTGAAGTGCATATGATTTTTAAGACTAAAAGAAAAGGAAGAAATAATTACAACATTCATTTTCGACCCTCCTTCCCCTTACCTGTTCCCCTGCTTTCTGTAAAATGTATATGTAATATGTAATTTGAGTATATTATATACTGTAATGTACTGTAGTGTACTGCACTCTGTATTAGTAGTAAATAGTAGTAATGGTGATAATTGCTTGCTTGCTTGTAAAATAAAATAAAATTATATATACATATATAAGGGGCAAAAATACCTATAGGAAAGATCGGACCGGGATGGACCGATTCACACCAATTTTGCTCCACTCATCTATGCATAAATAGTACAGTAAGTTTAACCCAAAAAGCAAAAGCTAATAAAGCAAAAAATAATAATAATGATAATTAGAAAAGCGCGGCAGTAAATTATCCCCCAATTACATTTACAGCCCGGAAGAAGTTTAACCTTGGTTCCCGATAATATATTTAATTGTATTATAAGAGTGAATATATGTATATTTATATACTTTTTAACCACTGTTGATATTGCTATTGCTATTGCTATTGCTATTGCTATTGCTATTGATAGTGGCATTGATATTGGCATTGCTACTGCTATTGTTATTGCTTACAGTGTACTACTGTTACAACTGCTATTCCGCTCCATGTGGTTGAAATGAAGCTTATCCAATCAATTGAAAAGATTTCATATATATATAGAAATGGCCCTGAATTTATTCTATATCATCTCCGTCATACACAGACTTTTTTTTTTTTTAAAAAAAAAAAAAAAAACACTCTTTTCACGATCTATTTGTGTGAATGTGTAGGTGAGTGTTTTTAAAGGTTACTAAGTGGGGTATACCAGATAGTGTATATATATATATATATTTAGATATCTTTAAGTAAATGACCATAAAATATATAATCTTACTCAACAAATGAACCTAATTGTCAGTTTGTATTTTATATATGTATTTGTTTGTTTGATTTTTTGATTATTTTATTCGAGACTGATAGCGCATATCTCTATCTCTTGCTCACACTGACACTATCCTCCCACTCATTTACATCCAAGCTTGAAATTCAAATTTGCTAAAAAAAAAAAGATAAAACCTGTCACAATTACTTTGTGTGTGTGTGCATGTGCATGTGCACAGGTGTACAGGTGTACAGGTGTGTATGTGTATGGGCATGCGTATTTGTGTGTAATTCAAAAGCTTCTGGTGAAAACCTTACTCTAACTATAAATTCAAATTAAGTATATTTCTGTACAATTAATTAGTTTACAGGTTCTTTTTTTTCCCTAATAAAAAAATAAAATTACATTACATTACATTATATATGTACATATGATAGATAGATAGATAGATATATACAGTAGGACCAATGCCAGAGTGCCTTCATTTCCCACAAAAAATGAACAGTCACTTTTTTTTTCTAAAAAAAAAAAAGAAATGGTAGTATTAATTAATGGGGGTACTCAGCCAGGTTGATCGATCAAATTCTTGTGTGAATCTTGGCCAATGGTATCAATTTGTAGTTGAGGACACCAAAAGACAAAAGTACAAATTTCGTACAAAATTCATAGATTTTTATAGCATTTATAGAATAATCTTTGCACATTCTGATTTCTTCTTTGAACCTGTAGGCATCTAGACTCTCGAAGAAGTCAAGTGCTCTTTCCCTTTACTCAACACCTAGCAATACATTGTCAACCTTGTGTATGTATTTATTGGCTTTAAGTGTTTGTTTAAGCTCCTTCGCGGCAGCCATCTGCTCCAACTTTATATTAACTTCCTTTTTGATTACTTCTAAAATATCTTTAATAAGCTCGTCTGCACTTGCTGATAAAGACTCTACCAGTGTTTTTTTTTCACGATAAATTCCCTGATTTTATGCGATTTCTTCAAGGCATCAATTGCTTGTTGCTTTGTACTATATTTTGGCATGTAAGATGGAGAGAAAGAAGTATTATATAACTGTTGGCAATAAATTCTATGATTTATTAAGGAGAAAGATAAAAACAGTATCGTATTGCATATAAAAAGTAAGGATTAGGTTAATCAGAGAGCCGTACGTTTTTCGATCAAAATTTGATTGAAATTAGATCGAAATTTGATCTTTCAAAAAGACGATCAAATTTTGATCGTCGCTATTACAATTTTTATCCAATAATATCGCGTTTTTTATTCAAAATTTGATCGATCAATCTGGCTGAGTACCCTCTATGTACTTGGACTAATTTTGCACTCTTTTTAAAGAAAGGTATGGTGAGTCATAAATTAGTCTGATTGGCCAAGTTCAAGATGAGCTCGTTTTGCCCTTTTTTTAACCTTTTTTTTCGAATTTTTAGTCTGTCCACACCGAGTTTGTGCTGGACCTGCCGAATTCTTTCAGGTTCAGGAAAGTGTGATTGCCTGTATTTTGTAGTATATAAACTTATCGCCAATACTAGAGAGCGGTTTGCTAAATTGAATGTCGGATAGTAAATAAGTTAAAAGGGCATCTTCCCAAATCTAAGGTGGAATTCAATAGCCAATCGTAAAGTTTCGGAAGCCTTGACAGCACCCTGACTTCAAATACAAAAAATCAAAAAAATCAAAGAATCAGATAATAAGACCGACGATTTGAGAGATGGTATGATTATCACAAAGACCAAAAAAAAATTGTATATTATTATTATTATGACGGTTATTAAAGAGAAGTATTAATGGGTAATTAGTAAGTATTAGGTAGTAAGTAGTAAATAGATTAAAATAGAGTTAAAGAAGTAGAGTTTAAGAAGTAGATTAACAAGATTAACAACAAAATGTGGTGTGCTTTTCTCCTTAACAAACAAAAGAGAGAAATGTAAAGATAAATAGAATGAACAATTAAAGTGAAATCAATAAATAAAATGTAAGTAAAATAGAAGGTTGTAGAATGAGGAAGAATTAAGTTGTAGAGATGAAAAGTATAAAGTAAAAAGTACAAAAAATATTAAGAGGTATTATGTCCCTTATTTGGCGAAATAGTGCATAGGTGGGATGGATGACTGGGACACAGTAGGTGAAGAAGGTTCTGAACAGGTGGGTGTCGATGTACTTGAGCAGAGGGTTGGGACAGGTGACGCAAGACCATCATCCTTTTCATCTGTAGGTAAACCGTAATCAAGACGTCTGAGTCTAAGTGGAACTCTGTCTGTCACAGGTGTATCCAAGGGAAGTACAAAGATATCCTGGAGTTCACCATCCATGTCAATAACAGCCGACTTGAGAACTTGTTGCTGCTGATTATATTCTTCTTGTCTCTTCATCAATCTGGATTCTTCATCGTCCTGTCTCTTGAGTCTAAAGGCCTCCGAGTCTGCTGGATTACCCATATATTCAATACTGCGCACAAATGCACTCAGACTGAGTTTCTCGATACCATAGTAAGCCAACCGAGTCCGGGCATTGGGTTGGATGCTGGGCAGGTAAGGACGGGCAATACAGAACGCGATTAAGGCGTAAATTGAACCACCCACGAGATCGATCATGTAGTGATGAGTCAGGTACATCGTAGCCCACCACATCCACATGGTGTAGGCAATGCAGACAGGCCACAGCTTAGGGCAGAGATAGAACAAGAAAAGCATCTCGATAGTAGCGCAGCCAGAATGCAACGAAGGAAAGGCACCAAACACAAGAGGTGAATTTCCAAAGGTTGAGCCGTACAACTGGAGCCCAAGGATATCATCGATACGGGACAGGCCTCCTGCTTCACCCTTGATCGAATAATCAGCTGGAGATGATCCGTAGATGTTTTCGTACCCTGTAATTTTTTTTTTCAAAAAAAAATTATATATATAATACGTTAGTTTATGTACGACAAAGCACAAGAAATATAGAAGAAGAAGAAAACTTACAAGGTGACGCATTAGGAAAACAGAGTTGAGTCAGGACTCCAGCAAGATTCATGAATCCAAATGCACTTCCAAATACTTTGAGACAACTGGGAGGGCCAAAGACAAAGAGAAGAAGAGACAAGACAAAGGGAAATGCAAAGTGGATGACACCATAGGGCAACCAGGCAAGTAAGTCCAAGGTCCAGTGGGTATGCTTTGAGATGATTTCTGAAAGATTGGCTCCGTAAAGGATGCGTTCGAGGGTCGGTAAGATGTTGACAAAGATGTGTTTGGGGCGATAGTCAAGAGGGATGAATTGACAGGCATAAAAGGTGATCAGCCAGGTGAAGATTGGTAAGGCGGGCAGGACGAAGCGACGGACATATGGAATGGTGAGGGATGTCATGAAGAGGCAGGCGAGGATAATTCGGACAGCAAGAGGAGGCGCTTGAATGATGGCAATGTCGAGTGCTAGAATGGTAATTATCAAAGGATACCGCCAACTAGACCAGGTCCAGTGGCGTCTGATAGATTGCATGTAAAACACAAAGACATTAGTCAACTCTGGGAGTGTGACTTCTTGTGATGCGGCCTTCATCACAGTTATGTTTTATTTATACAAAAGGTGATAATAAATAAATTGAAGAAGTAGAAGAAGAGAAAGTCGGCAGTTTGATGATTGTGACTTTAGTAATGATGAAGGTATTAGTGGTAGTGATGGTAACGGTATCTATGGTGATATGATTATGATGATAATTGTAATGATGGTCTTCCTGAGGAGAAAAAGAAAAAAAAGAAAAAAAAGGTCGATACAATCGTGGGCTATATAAACATTTTTTTTAATTTTTTTTTTATAATCTTTAATTTCAAAAAAGGGAACTCAAAAAAGAAGGTGCAGAAGTCGGAGACATTTGTTCTAAACTCATATACTAAAAAAGAAAAAGAAAAAGGAAAGAATCTGAAATACAACAAATAGGTATAACAGTACCAAACCCATAGTAGATTTGTGTGCCTTTCTGTGTCTGTGTCTGTGTCTGTTTTGGTTTTTGGTTTTTGGTTTTCTTTTTTGGTGCCTCTAGTTTTTCTTTGTGGAGTATATTTATGTGTATTGTGTGCACAAATCAAATAACCAAATAAAAATGAAGACAATGTTATGTGTATATACGACATAAATAATCATATGGGAGTCATAAATCACATACAAATTAGAATACAAAAGTGATAAAATATCCTCCGTCAAAGGTGTACGGTCGTCATCCGGCGCGGTGTTTACCCAGGTACATCTTTAACCGAAAGCCGAAAGTACAAAGGTATCACGCGACTTGTAATGTAATGTCCTTTAGTTGGGCTGGACCTTTTATATATATATATATTTTATCTAACCAAGCTGAGCATATAGTTTTCCTTTTTTTTTTTTAGATAAATGTAAAATAATCGGCAGCAATAATGACAACGGCTAAAAAAGACGCGTTTATGATACAACATTGACCACATATGTATCATTAGCATTTTGTATCTTTTTATTTTATTTTTAAGCTTTCTAGTCGTTGCCATGATTACATATTATACTTTTAAACAGTATAACATATACCGCATACCATACAAAATACAAAATACACTACAGGAACACAGGTACAAAGATTCCATAAACTTGAAACCGCGAGTTCAGTCTTAACAGATATATATATATATAAATATATTTGATTGCTTTCTTGGTATATTCTTTCTTACCTTTCTTATATTTTGCTTAGCTTTTTCTTGGATTTTGCTTGGCCTCGTAGTATTAAGGAGATTAACTATTATTATCATTCTTAAAATAACAACAGCCAAGAATAAGAATAGAAATGTAAATGTGAATGCCCAGGGATTTTGACAAAAAGAAAAAAGAAAAACTACTAATTTTAATAATGATAATGATAATGATAATGATGAATTTAAACTTTTTCTTAACTTGACTAATTACCCTTCAAAACCCACGCCTTTTGAATCAAATCTTACTATTCTTATCATTCCAGTCATGTTGTTGTTGATGTACCTCTTGTTGATGATGTTACAATCATAACTACAATATGTATATCCTTCGTTATAAAAAGCAAAATATATCAAAAAAAAATACTTTTGAATTGTTTATACATATACAAAAGGCGTTTATTTTTGCACATGTATACATACAACTTGTTTGTTATCTGTTTCTAATATATATAAATAAAATAAAGGGTTCTTTATGTGTGATAGCTTGTGTTTCACAATCTGTTATATATATATATATATATATTGTAACTGCGTACCTGAATAGCATTTCCGTTGCACTCTATCTATGAAACAAATCTGAGAGAGAAACATAAAAGAATAAAATATAAAAAAAATACCCTATTTTACTTTTTTTTATTACAATTTAATGCCACGGAGAACCTTTTACATTCAACAGCAAACCTCACTCAAAAAAAAAGTCAAATAGTGAATTTACATGTACATGTGTATTTTTATATATAAGAATTTTAATTTCCTGTGAATTATCTTTTTTTTTTGATTTATTGATGTATTTATCCTGTGGCCTGTGGTGCAACCCCATACCAGACGTGTGTTGTACTTCTACACTCAGCCAAGAATCTCAAAGGTTACTTTAGACACAAAATCACACGGAAAAATAAACCATAAATACAAACAAACAAATAGCTAACTAAAAAACTAAATAGACAAATCGACATATATAAATATTTGTAGAGCTAATAAGATAATAAGATAATAATAAGTAGTTGCTATATATGTACATCTACGTATATATACATACATATATACACACATACATACATAAATATACGTGTAAATGTTGTGTATCTGTATGTGTAGATATTTAATGGGTATAATCTTCTCTTTTGTTAGTGCTTAATATAATTATATATAAGCTTATATGTAAGGCGTTACATACAGCTAGCCTTAATATCAATGACAATACCAAGTGAAAAAAAAATGATATAAAAAAATCAAGTCGGGGAACGTAAGAAATTATACACTGCAAAAAAATCAATAAAATCGATAAAAACTCAACCTCCACTTCTCCCTCCTTCTTCCATTTCCCCTTCTTCGCACCCCGAACCAAATCTCAATTAGACTTTGTTCAAGGGGACTCCAATTAACTCTTATATATATACTTTTTTATGTATTAATTATATTTTTATCATTATCCTTTTTGTACATAAATATACATATTTAAATACGGGCCTAATATTCTCCCAAAATTACATATGTATATTGAATTAAACTTTTATTTTTTTGGAATATTCAATAAAATAATAATAAAATAAAAATTTTCATTGAGAAAGAAATGTTTAAAGAGGAATTTGGAGTAACCACACGTGGGTTGAACCCATAAATAATCATTTCTGTGATGCCAGAATAAAAATCCCTTTTCTCCCTCTTTCTTTATCATATATATATGTTATATTGTATATTTTACTTTCAAAGACCGGAAACTGGGTAATCAGAAAAAAAAATAGAAAAAAAAAAGGTTGGTGATAATTATTATTTAGACTTCCAGAAAATACAAATAAATAGATCAAATATCAATTAAAAAAAATTATCACATTATTATAATTAGTTTATTTGTTGACATGACAACAGTTGTCATGGGGATAAAAAAGAAAGAAAGAAAAGTCTAAATAGATTTTAAGTCATTCTGTTTAGATAAAATAAGAGTGGAATAGAGAGAGAGATTTGTAAAAAAATAAAAGTAATGAAAATTATGCTTTTTACTTTTTCACATATTTTGTTTGAATTTTTGAATTTGTTTGAATTTTTTTTATATATTGAAAATATGAACATTTTTGATTGCTTTTTTGTTTTTAAGGAATATGAGTAACGCTCTTGTCTTTGCGCTGTTGCTTGAACACCTGGCGCTGTCGAACCTCTTCGCTCTTGAATGCTTGTTGTGTAGACTTCTTTTCTTCTCGTCGGTTCTATATCATAGATTTTTTGTTAAATTTGGTATCAATGTTTTTGCTTTACTTTATTGCATTGCATTGCATTGCATTATTTTCATATATACACATATATTTACCTTTTTAGCATCTTTGACAGCTTGCTTTCTTGCTTTTTTATCTTCCTTTGACTCTTCTTTTGATCGTCGTGCACCCAGATTCAAACGCTCTTCCTCTTCCTCTTCTTCCTCCTCCTCCTCTTCGTCATCATCTTCGTTATCTTCATCAGCTGTTGCTGACTTCTCTTTCCTCCGCTGCTTCTTTTCTATTTCTACCAGAACAGGCATGCCGGTCTTGGGATCGATTGTGATCTTCTTTCTGGGTCCTCGGTCAGAAATCAATTGTGGGTGGTTCTCAAGGTTTGAGTAAGTAGAGAGTACACTCTGGCAATCCCACGCAGCTCTTTCACGCTGGATAGGACGAGCCCACAAGTTCTCTCCTGCGGTGTCCTTTTTAGGCTCTCTAATCTTAGTAGCGGCAGCGGCAGCAGCCTCGGCCGCTGTGTTTTCATCATGCTCTGACAGATGGGTCGCAGTCAGGGTTTTTCGAATGTTGGTCAATTGTTCAGAAGTATCGCCCTCCAACTTAAACTGCATTTTTCTGCCAACAATCTCGTACTTGTCCAAAAAGTCATCCAGAATGTCATCAAAATCAGCTCTTTCGACAGCAAACTCATCGTAAGGATCTCCATCTTCTCCTGAATCATTGTTGTATTCTTCTTCAATCTTCAATTATACCCAAAATCAAAGTAAAGTGAGATAAATGTAATTAGCACATGTTAGGAACATCTTACTCAATTATATATATATATGTTACCTTTTCAAATCTGTCATCCAACAATCGAAGCTGAGTGTTACGGTGCATAGCAGAAGAGGACATGGAAAAACCAGTGCCGACTGTTTGTCTGTCGTGATGATCATCATCGTCATCCTCATTATCAGAGTCATGACGGTTTTGGTTTTTCTTGAAGCTATTGATTGACGCACAACAGTTAATATGTGTACCATTTAAACTATCCTTACTCCTACTCTATTCTTTTTTCTTTTTTAAAAAATGTACAATTTCGATCAACTTACTTTCTGAAAGCAGCCTGCCAGTCATAAGTACCAGTATTATCAAATACTTCTTCAATTTCTTCTCCTCCTCTATGTATTCCTCCTTCTTCGTCACTATCGTCTTCCCACTCTTCTTCCTCTTCGTCTTCAGGTTCATACACCTCTCCTTCGGCATTCAGATTGTCAAAGAAATCTTCCGTCAGATCGTCCTCTACATATTCTTCATCCTCCAAGGCTTCCAAAACTTCACGGAGACGAGGATCCATATCAGGCTGAAGACCTCCATTGAGACCAGTGTCTCGGTTGATTCCGGAGATCTCGACATCCGAAGGAAGTACACCAGCAGGTAAGTCAATGAGTTCTCTGTTCTTTGAACTTTGGTCGTCACGGAGCTGCAACAACCCACCGCTTGGCTTGGCCTTTGCTTTCTTTCCGGGTGCTTCGACAAACACAGCCTCGGCATCGCTACCGATCGTTCTAAGATGCTGCATGTAATCGTATTCGGCATCGTCGAAATAGATTCCGTGAAGAGCGGCCTGTCCAACTCGTCTATTATTTATTTAAAGGAAGTAAAAGAAAAGAAAAATATTATTGTTATTATTATTAGTAAATTATTTTGGTTCAAATGTAGAATGGTACACCAAAAGATTAGATTTCTTTTCTTAAAAAAAAAAAGGGTGAACTTACTGATCAATCTCATCCTGAGTAAGTTTTGTAGGTCTTTGGTTGACAGCTGCCAATTCTTCCTTGGTTTTATACTATAATTTCAGGAACTTGAAAGGTTAATGTATTTGTAATCGATCGATCGATTGTAAACGTCATTGTTGTTGTTTATTTTGTTTTCTTTTTTGTTTGTTTGTTACTGTTTCTTACTTTTTTAATGTTGCTGGGAATTACTTCCTGAAGAACTAGTTCAGGTGCGTCTGCATCGTTGATAAGAGGATCTCGTTGGGATCTATGAACAACATGGAAATGCTTTGCTGACTTTCGATCAATAAATGTCTTTTTGCCCATAGTTGTAAAAGAGAGAAGATATGTATGTCACAAATAAGTTTGTAGGATATATATATATAAAAATATATAATATATAATTTTAAAGAGTGGAGTAAAAAAAAAGTGTCAAGTGGAGTTTGTAAAAAAACAAAAAAAAAAGATAAAGATTTACATAGTGAAATTCATATATAGTGCGAGTAAGAGAAAGAACAAGAGAATATGTGTGGCTTGTTTCTCGAGAAATTCACTTTACACATTATGATTGGCCTAAAGTTTATGTAACGCAGTTATTTCCTAATTCGATTTTAATTATTATTTTTTTATTATTTTTTAAAGTGCTACTTACTGCACCAATCTATGTCTACCAGCGCAAACACACCATCACTACTACCACTACTACTAATAATATTGCTACTAATATGATGATAATGCTACTACCGATATTAACTTTAATATAAAATCTATTACAATCATTATCAATAACACCCATCAATTTTTACTCAATTTTTACTCAACTTTCACTCAATTTTTACCAGCCCAACACAACCATTTTTTTTTAAACTTTTTTTTTGTACTTCCATTATTCTTTTCTTTTCCCCCTTTAATCCCCTCTCTCTCTCCCCCTCTCTCTCCCTCCCTTTCTTTTTTTGGTCTTTTATTCCAAGTAAAATTATAACACCATGACCGATTCTCCTACAACTCCTACCTTTGTTCTTCCTCAGGGCATCAAGAAGCCTAATGATGAGGCCTACAAGAAGCAGTTGGAAGAACTTAATACAAAGATTGACAAGCTCAAGCTCCAGTCTGTAAGTAACTTCATCATCTGAACATTCATTTTATCAAACAAACCTTTCTTTTTACCTTCTCCCCTCTCCACACAATAATGATAATAATATAAAAGTAAAAACAAAATAAAACAAAATATAATAGAATAGAATGAAGAAGAATATATAGAGTTTTATTCATACAAAACGCGTTATTTTCTCGTACATTTTGGTTATATACTTTATTTTAAACTTATTACAATGTGTAAAAAATACCAATATAATGATGATGATGAGAAAGATGATTATAATGATGCTAATGATGATGATGATGATGATGATGATGATGATAATACACATTATTTCTAACCATTAAAACTTAAATATACTTATATTTTACTTTATTTGACTTACATGTATGTATGTGTGTGTGTGTGTATGTTTATGTATATATAGGAGGCCGTCAAGGAAAAGATTAACAAGCTCCCCGGAAAGTCCGATAACACTCGCAAGGACGAGCTCAAGGCCCAGCTTAACGACCTTCGCGAAAAGCAGGCCGAAATCAAGCTCGGTAGACAGGCTGTCTATGAGCAGCTTGATGCTATCCAGGAATCTATTAGAAAGAAGGTACTTTATTTTTGTGTGTATATATGGGTTTGGGTTTGAGTTTGAGTTTGAGTTTGTTTTTGTTTTGTTTTTGGAGTTGCCCTGAGATTTCAAGAATTATATTATATTATTGTTTAAAAAAATGGAATCCCTGGTCATTTATTTATTTGTTTGTTTATTTATTGATTAATGTGTGTGTGTGCGTAGGTCAATACCATTAAGGCCTTCCAGAGCAAGGTTCCTTACAAGAGCACCACCGAGTTAGATGAGCGTATTAGGTAAAATAATCGTGTTAAAGACTTTGTAGCGCATTTTAGGAAAAAAAATCTATACGGAAAGGTAGAGAGATCGAGTGATATGATATGATCCTAATAATCTACACAAAAATATTTAAAGTGAGCTTGAGACCAAGATCGAGAGTGGTGTTAGACTTGTTGAGGAAAAGAAGGTAAGAACTTGACAACTTTTTAATTTTATATATCTATTATTCCAATGGAAAAGGAAGTAGTAATATGAGAAAGGAATACAATAAATGACATGGGCATAGGCACGGTGAAATAAAAGTCCAAATAAGTGAAATGCGCCAAGATTGGAAACTAAATGTAATATATTTTCTTTATGTTTCGCTTATTTGGTTTAGATGCTCCAAGAGATCTCTTTGTTGAAGCGTAGCAGACAGCAGGTTGAAGATCTTGATGAGCAGCAGGCTGCTATCGACCGCGAGAAGACCATCCACGCCGAGATCAAGAAGAACATTGATGACGGTGATGCCAAGAAGTACAGTGAGCAGTTTGAGACCCTCAACGCTGAGTACAAGCAGCTCAATGAGGAAGGATTCAAGTCACGTGAGGCCCGTAACAAGCTCTTTGATGAGCGCACCCGCCTCAGAGGTCTTTTGGACGAGGAGTTCAACGCCCTGCGCACCTTGCGCGACGATCACCGCAAGGCCAATGACGAGTACTACAATTTCATCCGCCAGTTGCGTGAGCACAAGCGTGAGCAGGAGCGTCTGCGCAAGCTCCAGGCCGAGGCCGAACAGCGCAAGGAAGTTGCCGAGCAGGAGCTTGAGCTGGCTTCCATGCCTGCATTTGCCCACGAAATTGCTCTGTGCGAGAACTTGGCCAAATACCTTGGTGGATTTGTCAACAACGGCCCCATTGCTGCCTCTGCTGCCGCTGCCGCACCTGTCAATGCTCCCGAGGGTATGGTTTTGCTCAAGAAGACCGATCTTGAGGAGACTTACTTTATGGGTGGTGGAAAGAAGAACAAGAACAACAAGAACAAGAGCAACGGTAACAGCCCTACTGGTGCTGCTGGTGCTGATAAGGCTTCTGTTCTTCCTAAGAAGTCTGACGCACTCAAGTTGCCCTTGTCTACACTCGAGGACTTTTTCCTTGTCAAGGTTACCGTGCCAACCAAGATTACAGAGGTAGCTGTCACCCTTGAGAAGCTCAAGGAGCGAAGAGAGTACTACTTGTCTGAACAGCCCAAGGTGACCGAAAGCAACAAGCAAAAGGCTATTGCCAAGATCGCAGCAATGGAGAAGGAAGAAGAGGAAAAGAAGGCTGCTGAGGAAGCTGAGAAGGAGGCCGAGAAGGAGGCCAAGAAGGAAGAGGCTGCTAAGAAGGCTGAAGCCAAGAAGGAAGAAGTCAAGGAAGAAGAGCCAAAGTCTGAGGAATAAAGAAAACCCACACACTAAAAAAAAACAAAAACAAAGAACAGCTTTTCTTTACTTTACTTTATCTTCTTTATTATTATTCTTTTTGTATTCTTTTTGCTTTTCTACTCTTATTTCTTCTTCTTTATATACATTCCCATGCATAGACAATAATACAAAAAGGTGCAAGGCATATATACACATACACACATACAAAAATTATAAAAATTATAAAAAAAAAGAGCACATATGTATATATACATATATCTCTTTACTATCTCTATTTAATCATTATTATGCACTATTGAAGTAAACTTGAAAATGCATGCTTTGATTTGCTTTGTTTGATTGGTTGGTTTGTTCTTTATTTGTTTGTTATTAAGTGAGTGAGTATATACAGGTGTGTAAATAAGTAAAGAAGTAAATAAATAAATATATGTATGTGTATGTATGTATGTATGTATGTATGTATATGTACATGTGTGTAATCATATATGTATATGTAAGTTATGTATCTATCTACATATAACTATATATAACTATATGTAACTTTTCCTTTCTTTCCTTTTAATCCCAGTGAAAATAATAGTAATTAAAGACCCTCGCTTTCTTCCTTTTTGAATCTTAACCTGGTTATAGGGTTCCTTCTTGTGGGCGTGGTTACAAATTCAGTGTAGTTGTTAGCTCTCAATAGACATGTCTTGTTGCAATTTAAAATAAGGTCTCTGTACATGATGTGCAATGAATGTGTTGGTGTCTGGTGAAAAAGAGTCAATGGGTGGTACAGCCATAATAATTCTGAATTTGGTTTTGGTTTTGATTTTGATTCTGATTCTGAGACATAACCTCTCTTGAGAGTACATATGCATCTTTGCACTCCATCGAAGGATAGTAATTCTTTGCTGTCATGATCAGTCGAAACCCATGCTTTAGATAGAAGTCAATGGCGACACTGTTGCATGTCTGGACATGTAAATAGACCGAAGTTATTTTTGGGTTATTTAGTCTAGCTGCTTCTCCCAAGATGTGGCTGATCAGCAAATGACCTACAAAAATTCAATAGAAACAACAATTCATCTACAGCATAATAATAACAGTGTTTTTTTTTGTTTGTTTGATAAAATAATAGATATACATAATTCTATTGATGTAATTCATTCATCACCACAGTCACCATGACTACACTACCACCCCAGCTAATACAATCATTCGCATCTGCATTATTTTCTTTGCATAGATTTGTATATATAACTTTTCTCTCTCCCTCTAATATTATATATATATATATTATAATTCTTCTATATTTTCTTGGACGTACCCAAACCCAGCCTTTGGAAAGCCTTGAGAACACCAAGTGTTTGTATGTAGACTGAGGATAAAGATGGGTCCAATGGGTTTTCTTGTATCCGGCAGCAAACGCTTCCCACACAGACCTTATTGAACATAACTATAATATATATAAAGAGAGAGAGAGAGAGAGAAAAAATAAAAATAATGATTGTTGAATTACCATCATTCCAAATTACTATTACTCATTCATTCATTCGTTTAAATCTTTTTGTTTCTTTGTTTGTTTTCTTATTTACCCATTTGTGCAAAAGGACCAGCCTTTAACACTAGATCATAAAACTTCGTATTGTATACTATTGGAAATATCTTGACATGAAGCCTGACAAGTTGGTCAATGTTGCGTTCGGTAACGTTTGCAAGTGAAATTGAACGTGGTAGAGCTTGAACTTGGAATGAAGACATTTATTAAGAGTTTTTCTTTTCTTTTTCTTGTTGGGTTGTGTTTGTATGAATATGAATATATAAGAGAATATATAAGAAAAAATATATATATAGGTGAAAGAAATCTCGAGAATTGAAAACTGAAAACCAGCAAATTTAAGGTAAGTCGGAGTTTGCGAGTCACCCGCATTTTCTCTCATTCGGTTTTTCTTTTATATATATATATTTATAAAATATAAGCATTGGCCAATTTCATTGCCAGTATTTGTAAATCAGATTTTGACTTCCTTTTATTCGCTCTCTTTTAATCCAACCAAATGAAACAAAATAGAATACATATAAATAAATGATCTTTTACTGTCATCATTCTTTCAAGTTACTTGTCTCTGTTTGTTTAGCCTACTGATGGCTTTATTTTAATGCAGATCTTTATATGAGACGTATATATATATATATACAATACACTCAAACATATTCCAATAAAAGGACAATGTTAGTTGTACGTACTGATGATAATACCATTAGTGTCAGTAGTAATGACAGCACTAGTGAAACAGAAGATTGAACAGCCTCTCTTTCTCTTTCACACACAAGCACAAAATGTATCTCTCTCCCTTGTTTTTAATATATATATATATAATTCTATTGTTATATAGTATACTTTTTGCTTCTATAATATTACACCTTTATAAAGAGGCTTAATGTTCAATATTAGTAATTTGCGGAATAGGATAATTATATACGAGAGTTTTCACAAAATATTATTCAAGTCCTCTTCTTCCTTATTTTAAAATAAATAAATACATAAATAATAATTGGTACTACAAGAAATAAGGTGGTTCGTGCTGAGAAAGAAAAAAAAAAAAGAACAAATCTATAAGAAAAACAGACCACCAAATTCGATTCTCAAAGTAAGGTTCAATTGCTTTTATTTCCTTCTTATTATTTTTATAAAGAAGTACTCTTTAAAGCTTTGATTGGAAACTCTTATTTAGATAGAGATATATATATTACTGTTAGAAAATCTAACACACAGACACACACATATATATATATTTGAATTTACTCTCCCTTTTATTCATGTTGGACACTTGCTGTTGTACACCACATGTTTAACTCATCAATACACACACATATATAGATAAATACTTAATTCATCATCACCAGCATAATCATTTTGAATAAATATGTATACAAATGTAACATCTTGTTTCAATTCTTTCTTTATTGATTATGGTTGAGTGTAACGAATACAAATTTACTTTATATATCTGTAGACTAGATATTCAAATAAGTACCAATATATTTAGTGAGTACTTATGTATGTATATATATATACATTTTGTATACAAGTATCTTAATAAAAATAATAAGTTTTATTTCTTCCAAAGTATACATATAGTCAAAGGTACAAAAATCAAATCAAATCAATTTCGCCTTCTTCTTCTTTACCAAGACATATGTACCGCTTGAGCTAATACAATATTTTTGTATCACTGAAAAATCTGGATAATAAATTTTTTGAGGTTGAGTTGGATTTTGTGAATACAAAATTGTCAGAATGTAAAAAAAAAATCTAATAATAAAGGTTTACCAACCAGGTCAAAAGACAGGAGAAGAGTATCGATTAGGGTAGATCATATGGGACCAGTACTGTCATGACACTCAGGTTTATCCAACAACTATAACTGGATGCTATATTTTATAGATAAAAAAGAAGAAGAGTGTGGCGAGAGTGAATAAGTAATATAATAGATTTTATTTTATCAATACAATTAAATAAGAAATAATTAAAAGCTAGGACCAAGTCCTTGGTTTTATTTGTTGACTTTGAGATATTTAAATCTCGTATATAACGTATCAAAAGAACAGCTTATTTCATTCCATGGATACTATACTTTGTTGGTTTGCTTAGTGAAACCAAGAAGAAGAAGAAAGTAAGAGAATTGCTCTCGAGACCTTTTTTGTTAAAGAACTTTAAAGTTAGATATACATACGTTCAATACATCTGGTGTGGTCATTTCAGAGAAAAAACAAGAAAGTTCAAATGGATCTTATTGCCCAAGTTTCTTTTTTTTCTTAATAATAATGATATTAGTAATTCATGTATTTATTGATAGTTGCATGAATAATAATAATGATGCCTGTCTTTAACAGTAACAGAAAAAACTTTCTGCACCAAATCTCAACTTATTTGTGAATAGCAATAAAAGAGTTTACTAGTTACTGCTTAATTTTCTGGCAAACTTAATATTCCTTTAGCTTATTCTTGTTCTTTTCCCTTTCTTTTGGCTTTCCCTTTGGCTTTCCCTTTGGGTCTACCTCTTCCGTTTCCTTTTTTCTTTTCCTTTTCTTGCTCTTTCTCTTGCTCTTGCTCTTGCTCTTTCTCTTTCAGTTCTTGCTCTTGCTGTTCTTGTTCTTGCTCTTGTCCCTGTTCTTTTCCATCTTTCTGTGATTTGACGAGAGCCTTGTATTCACGCAAGAGGTGATTATCTGTTCTTCCGGGCATCAATCGAGCAATAAGAGACCACTTCTGTCCATGTTCTGCTACTAATTTTGACAAAATATTCTTTTCCTATTTACATAAAGTAAAGTAAAATTATATAATTTGTATTTTGTATTATGCATTTGTATTTGTATTTTTCACAACTTACCTCATCATTGAGTGGATCCCGCTTTATACTGGGATTCAGGATATTAACCCATCGCTCTCTGCACTGCATATCCGTACGTCCTGGTATGTGCAAGCAAATCTTTGCCCAGTGTCCTTCACCATAAAGTACGACTGCACTCTTGAGCGCCACATCCTCATCTCTTGTCCAGCGAGTCCGCCGAATGGCCGGATCGATTGATTTTCTCCACCGTTGCAGGCACTGCTGCCCAGACTTCTTTCCCATCGTGGCAGCAACCTGTTGCCAGTTTCCATCTCCAACCACAGCCACGGCTGCTCTGAGCGACTCGTCATCCTCAGCTGTCCAAGACTCTCTTACTCCCTTGTATTGGTTCATCTGGTAACGCGAGAAACACTGAGAAGGTGTCCGATGATTGTCCATGCCTTTTGATATTAGCTCCCATTTTCCGTCAGACCCATGGCTTTGAACAAGTGTTTCAAGAAGCAAGTCTTCCTCCTTTGTCCACGGTGTTTTGTGAATAATAGGATGTTCCTGATTTGTCCATTGGATGAGACACTCTATTGGAGACTTTGAATGCACCTATACAAATAACAGTAAATATATATATATATGTATATCTACTACAAGTGTGTATATTTTAATTTTCATTTTTGATAACTTACTACTTTACTGATCCTACTCCAGTCTATTAATTCAACAGAGTGCCACTCTATCTCATCCTTATTCATACGCTCAACTTCAAATACTCTCCAGTCTTCTCCACTAATAAACCCAAAATCCCCAAGGTAAAACAAAAAGAACGATTAAAAATATGAATAAGAGCAAAGTAATCATATTACACTTACTTGCGTACATGTTGTTGTGACAGTAAACGTTTAACCTCAAGGTGTACTCCTTCTGATAACTTTGTTCGTTCATGATGGTACCCTTATTTGATGACATTGACAACAATAATCATAATGTTATTATATGGCTGTACCCCAGATCCAATCACTTACAAATTCTTGATTTATCCCCTTCGAATTCTGGCATATTATTTTCAATGGAACGCTGAGATGGCTCCTATAGAGAATATTATTTGTTTAATAAACTCACCCACTCACATATCCATTCATACTTTTATTCACAGAATAGCGATTAAGAGAAAGAAGAAATAAATAAATAAATAAATAAAAAGAAGTGCTTACTCCTATAATTTTATCAAGTGATTCAAGGTGACTCGGATAGCGTTTGTGAAGCTCTAATCGATTCTTTTCTTCTTCTGCCTCTTCAATTGCGAAAGCTCGAACATCTTTCTACATATTTCACACACACACACACGGACACATATATGTATATATTATTTATTTATTTTATATGCACATGCATGTATGCATTATATATTAGAATTATTTACTATTTACAACTTATTGTCATAGATACATATATATTTACAAGAAAATAATAATCAATCAACCGATCAATCAATTGGTCAATCAATTTCAATCAAGAAGGAAATAAACTCATACACACTTACGGCTAATACTTCATTAGCATCAATTTTCTTTTTAATGTGCCGTAGTTGAGCCATGACACAATTCTCCATCTCCACACTCAATTCTAATGCTTCATCAATAGCAGCCTTTTTATCTTTGAAGCTAGAATTGTTCTGGATTGGTTTGAACAATTCCATTAGTGCATCCACCATGCTGTCAGCATCTTCTTTTTCTTCTTCTTCTTCTAGGTCTTCTTCTTTGTCTTCTTCTACTTCTTCTTCGTCTTCTTCTTTGTCTTCTTCTACTTCTTCTTCGTCTTCTACTTCTTCTTCTTCGTCTTCTTCTTCTTTGTCTTCTGCTTTGTTTTTTCCAGAGTCTTTGTCAGAGTCATTCTCAGTTTTATTTTGAATTCTTGCTCTTTTTGTGATTCTATATTCTTTCCTGGATGTGGAATGAGTAATTTTACGTGAACGAGTATCGTGTGAAATAGTATTGGTGGCTACTGGAGTAGTTGTAGTCAGAGGAGAATCACGATGACGAATGGTGGTATCAGCAGTAGAAGGGGTTTTAGTAGCAGTAGTAGTGGTAAGTGGAGTATTATTATCATTGTTGTTATTATTATTAGTCGGAGGAGGACGCCGACGACTACCAGTTTTAGTAGTAGTAGTAGTAGCAGTAGAGCTATTTGACTGAAGTGGTGAAGAAGTGTGAGTAAGAGGACGATGAGTAGAACTTCTGGTGATTCTTTTGGTGATTTCGCGTTTAGAAATGACCATTTTGATATAATAATAACAATATGAAAGAGAAAAAAAATGCAAATTTATAGACCTATCCGAGAGTTGATAGAATTTTTTTTTAAACTCAATGAAATAGGAAATTTTTATAATGCATAGTTGTTAAGCTTTATTTTCTTGAAAGATTGTTGTGTTATCTAATAATTACCGAATATTTGGGGTGGACAGACTAAAAAGACGAAGCAAAGACCGGAATAGGATTAGCCAATAATACGGCCTAGATTTCTGGTCTTTGTTTCATCTTTGATCTCTTCAGTTTGTCCACATCAATCGTATTATTTTCTTATGTCTTTGAAAAGTTGAAATATAAGCACGTGACTTAGACTCTGCCTTTAAATTCTCTGCAAATCTTACCATTTTACGACCACATCACTTAAAGCCTACTATCCATTCAATAAACTGCTCAGCTCATTTTTACATATTAATTGTAATATATAGCTGCTAAAATTTTCATAGCAAAGATGTACATAAAACTTGAGGGGAGGTGGGGAGCTCTATTTCCAAAAAGTGTGCTAATTATTTATTAAGTTATTCCTTACATAGGTCTATAAATTAATCACAATATATATATATATATATGTGTGTGTGTGGGTAGACTTTGAGTACCAGACGTGACATAGCGAAGGTACAAATATTAAGAGAGGCAAATTGAATAGTAAGAAAAAGAAAGTCTTTATCGATTGATGTATATAAGCATATTATTCTATCTCTTTAATAAATAAAACTATCATAGTATGTACCTTTGCTAATCTTAAGATATTAAACTGAAGTCAGTTCCAAATACTTCGAACATTACTTTAACTTTCTTTAATAAATAACACATACATTTTTTTTTTCTAATATTGATATACTAATCCAAAATCAATCACAAATACTTTAATTTAGATGCGGTATAATATTTGACAAAAATTATAAGTTGGAATAAGAGGGTCAATTACTTATTATCAAATAATAATAAAATTAAAAACTAATTGAAAACTTGCAAAAAGGCAAAAATAAGAAAATAAAATAAAATAATTAATTTAAATTTAAAATGCCCAGTCTTTTTGGTAGATTACAGGGCATTTTTGGAACTCAAACGATCTAAGATGTTTTTAGTAATTTAAAAATACCTGGGAGCGTGACATTTTTGTGAGGCTAGCAGTTCTCGTCCACAAAAAAAAATGCGACGGTGTTTCAATATTTTGTTTCTCCTAATATCGTATAATCAAAAAAGCAAAATTTTCTCACTTCGGACTTAGCAGCGTACTTTAGAAAAAATCATACTAAACTGTCTATTTTTTATGTGCTACAAATAAAGTAGCAAAAAAAAGTCGGCAAATGAAATTAAATAATTGGATTTCACATATAATATTGCACTTTGATGTGTGTGTGCATGTGTTTTTTTTTAAAAAAAATAACTAAATCCTTTTGACTTTTTTTTTACTTTGTATTTATATATAGTTATTAAATATAAAATAGAGCTCTACATCATATATAGTACAAAACAGAGTATAATCAATGTGAATAAACATAGCTATCTTAAGACTAAAGCAATGAAGACTATTTTATTCATGAGTATTTCAATCAAAGTTATTATGCTTGAGGGTTTTTTAGTCCAAAATATTAGAGGTACTCAACAGTTTTTCTTTAATATTGAACATTGTTGGGTGGTAATTAAAGTATCGTTACATTGAATTGTCAAGTATTGCAAACTAATAACCCCCCCCCCCCCCCCCCCCCTAATATTGCTTTCTTAAAAGAATAAAAACCTTTACGCCTGTCTACCTCTTTTATACACTGCAACAATTAGAGCTGTGTGTGTTTGTCTTTTTCTTGTGAAACTCACAGATACCTTTTTCGAGACTTGTGGCCACGACTGCTTTAGCTCTTAAAAACATCAATCAAAACGAAATCCAAGATTCTGTTAAACGATAATTAAAAATCCCCTTTCATCTTATCTGTAAATTTTGCTTACATTCGTACAATGTTAGCAACTTTACTCCCATTTGAAATTCTCGCAATGACGGCATCGTTTATGACCCAAAGACAAAGATTCACCTGCACCACAGTATGCAAGTCATGGTCCAAAGCATTTCAACACTCTCTTTGGTACAGCATAGAGATAGTCAGTGAAGAAAAAGTTGTCGCTATCCTCAATCCACCAATAACTCAAGAAAACGCTTATAAAAACAATGGAAACCGTGTTCGAGATCTTACTCTAAAATCAAGTCTCCTTCTGACTAATGAGCAACTGTCTCAACTTCAAAGCTATTTCCAAAAACTTCTCATTTTCAGAGCCGGTTTTGGTAGCTTGGACCCAGATGTCCTCAATACAACCAGCAATTGGAAAAATTGGAGCTCTCTTGTAGAGCTTAAAATGGC
The DNA here is from genome assembly GCF_001638985.1 of Phycomyces blakesleeanus NRRL 1555(-). NCBI lineage: Eukaryota > Fungi > Mucoromycota > Mucoromycetes > Mucorales > Phycomycetaceae > Phycomyces > Phycomyces blakesleeanus. The sequence goes on along the minus strand of NW_017265137.1, from coordinate 83,250 downwards.
AATCATGTGCATGGATAAAAACGAACCAGAAGATAAATTATTTGAGCTTCTAGTCCTCTTACCTAATCTAAAGCGACTGGATTTCACGGAATATTGCACCAAAGACACACATTACTACACATGGGAAACACTCGAAGATATTCACTGTGTACTGCCAAAACTTGAGAGCTTGTCTTTGGACATTAGATTAATCAGTACGCCACTAGATAACATTAAAATGATGATCAACATCTCGCCAGCAAGCCGCCTGAGATTTTTGGAATTACGACGACATATCATGAATTTTGGATGGCTATATTATATTTCTTTAAAATATCCAAATATTGAAAGCATATTATCAAGTCCTAAACTGGGAGTACGTATGCCTGACCTCAGTGTATCAGACAATGAAACAATGATGCTGTTAAAGAACAATACCCATGTATTATCTCATCTGAACAAAGTTGATATTACTCATGATATAGCGTCAAGGGATTCCTTCCAGTTACTTTGTGTAATTTACAAAGATCTGTTTAAATCGGTTTCAAACTTGAAATGCAATGTAGAAGTTTCTGGAGATCTCTTAGAGAACCCAGTAACTGTTGGAGTCGAACTTATGAATTCATTTCCAGCCTCACTCGAAAGTCTACATATTGAAATCACATCTCCTGGTTGTCTTGAATCCTACAAATTACCAGCTTTTCAAATATTTCCTCACCTAAAATATCTAAGGATCAACATCTTCAATTCCACGGTCAATATCGACAAAATACTGGATAGCTTCCCATCTTTGACCCATCTACATATGAAAGGAGAATTTATTACTCTAAGTTCACCTTATGCCAGAACCGAAAAACTACATGGGCTACGGAATCTTCAACTTCAAGATGCAATAGCAGATTCTGTCATATTCAAATATATTTCCTATCGATGCAGGGACCTAGTGGTTATGCTCTTATACGACTTGGATATTGTTGAAAAAAATAGTACAAAAGCATACAAAGTATACATGGATATGTCGTACACGCATTTTCAATCATTACTATTCAACCAAGTCAGATTCTTTGTTACTACTGAAACCGGAAGCTTTGATGAAGACAGTCCAACAAATTTGTTTGTTGTAGAACGACTAGTCCGTTTTCCACAGTACAACAATCCTAACCTTAGAGAAATCCCAGAGTTTTACAAAAGAATACCAGGACCTGATGGGACTATGATATGGGCACACTTCTATCATGATAAAGAGGACATATATAAACCGAGAAAGATGTCTATACTCAGCTATAAAGACGGTCAAGCCATCAAGAAATCATTTGCTTCAAATATTATTGTACCCGAAAATCCAGAAACTGTACATAGTCGCCGAAAACGATATTCTGGTGGGTTAGTCTTGCAAAGGTTTTGGAGAAGTGACATTCCAAAAGGTTGTGCCCGAATGCGGTGTGGATATGTACGATTATACTACATCGATCGAGTTTGTGTTAATATCGAGGCCAAAGAAATATAATATTTGCACATATAATCTTTTTTTTTTAAAAAAAAAATTAACTTTGATCAAATTCCCATTTACCCCCTCTCTCTTTATACCTTTCTAATCACTCTTAAAAAATATAACTAATATGAGGCACTCATTTACCCAAAAAATGTTATGAGCTTCACGCGCACATGTGTTGAGTATTTTCACACTTTTGCATTGTAATAAATCATAATTAAAATAAATATAATATACATACATATGTCAATATTCTTCTGATAGAAATTGTGGATCATCTGAATTAAATATGCTGTTAATTTCTAGCTTTTTGTTTTATTCAAATCGATATTTATTAAACATAGACCTTTTTACCTCTAAAGCTTATATATACAAAGAAGCACATACAGAAACATTTGTTAGTAAATCTAAAAGTATATATTGAATGTTTCTTCCCTATTACTCTAGTTTGAAGATCAAAACTACACATATCAGATCCTCACTGTTTTTGAGAATTTAGTTACAGGGTAGAAGAAAATATGGTACTTAAATACTTTTAGAGGTTCTAAGTAATAATAATACACCCCTTTAAGTTGAAGTTAATCGAAACATCTACTTGAAATATTGATACAAAACTTTTTTTACTTTTAGACATATGTTTACTAATAGTAACATCTTTCAAGACCATTACTTTTATATATGTCATGTCTCAGGACATTTGTCTCAATGAATCTTGTGAAATTATCATATCTCTTAGTCTACGCATCTTTAGAATAATGAGCTATATTTTCTTTAAGTAATATTATATGTTTAATGTAAAGCAATTACACATTCCCAGACTTTTTATTGCTGAAAAGTATTGTATAGTGCTGTCAAGTGACATGGCTAAATTTTGAACAGGATCAGTTTTTTGGTCACTATCATAGGATTCTTTCTTATATGGCTAGTATGTTTTAGCCACAGAATCGCTTTTTCATTTCGCTTTATGTCAAGTTTTCTTCTTATTTTTTCTTTCACGACAGCCAAATTATACCCTATTTTTATTCTTACCAAAGCTATTTTCAAATATTTGCTATTTTGTTCATACTGTTATTTAAGTACCTATGCCCAAATTACTATTATTATACAAAGTATTCCATTCACCCACAATAAACTTATTTAAGAAATCTATACAAACCTAATAGAATCAATTGAATAAAGTTTATCCATCACATACATTTTCTTCTTTATCCGAAGAGCACTGCTAGCTGTCCCGAATGTTATGAGTATTGATCTGATCACCCTTTCTTCTCTAAATTCTACTTTCTAATAAAGGTGCATCTTCAACCGTACCAACCAATATATTACATCTCATAGTTTCTATACTTTACACATTTGATAATAGTGCTTTGTATACGGGCTGATAAAAAATACAAATTCTATAAATTATGTGATAAATTATAAACTTGGAAGTAGAATGTTTCAATATGTTTCACTAAAATGTTATACAGACACACACACACAAGCACACACACTTTGAGACGATCAACACACTAATTATGATTCTATGTTTTCTTTTTTTTATCACAGTGTCCAATGTCCCGTTTCTAGTCTCGTTTTGCTTTTAAGCACCAGTACTTTTTAAGCCCTTTGCGATTATCGGTTAGGTAAATAAACACACATACACTTTGACACGATAGATATATTAACTTTATACTCTATTTTTTCTTCTATTTCTACTTTTGCAGTGATCCATAAATACCCCGTATTCTATCGGTCACGATATATCAAAAAGAATATACGTAAACATTTTAATGCAAGATGTGTATATCATGATCTTTAACAATGAGTCTTTGGGTTCATTTTCAATGCCCTCATTGTAGACGCCTTATTTATAGGGCTTGTCTTAATATGAGATTCTGGTTTTATATTGAGTACACTGCACTATTTGGCTAGTCTAGCCTTTGAATTCGCTCAAGGTACTATGGCCTAAAAGTGGTCTGTATCTTGCACGAATTTACCTGCATTTAGTGCAGAGGAGAAGAAACCAAAATGGGATTTCGTATTGGACTTTATTGTTTGAGATGGAAAAGCTCCAAAGTTTGAACCGATGTAGTATTTTGACTGCCCTGAATTGTGAACTAGTGAACTGCTTTTCCAGATATACCAACAAGTCAGTAGCCCTCACTCCCCTGGAAAAGGTTGTTGGAGGGTGCAATCAACTCACCTTGTCTTGAGTTCTTGTCTTTGTGTTAAGCAGCTTCCAACGAGTCGGGTTGTTTTTACAAACTCCCTAATCCCAGTGAAAAGTTTCATCGAAGACTAAATATATTTTTAAAAAACCAACTGATCACAAGTACCGTCAGGGAAAGTATCTCTTAGTGTAGAGCATACCTGGTGTTAAAGATCTTCCTGAGCCAGTCATATGAAGGCGGAAGCTGGATGAAATCCACGTCAGTTTTTCTGTGTTGTGCGGCACATAACATGAAGGAGACTGAGTAACGCAGAGGTAGCTTTATGCCATTTTCTTAGGACGTTGGATATTGGCACTTCAGATTTTGTCTTTCGAGGCATGTCAAGATTGTCACAGAAAGGTGCAAGTATAAGGGTGTATCACCTGGATGCATAGAGTTTTTAAATTCGTTGAGCATCTGGACATGAGGTAATGCAGGTAGATTCCAACACAATCGCCTGTATTTTACTGCTTCCTGTTGAAATGATCTCTGTACGTTTCAAGTTCTTCTCTGCTTAGTCTTTGACACTTGTAACCCGCGCTCTGGTAAACAGAACTGAACATGAGGGAAGAACCCGAAGCAAAGTTAAGGTGTCTAAGTAAATGCTATGTTGTCCCACTTGGGTGTCTCAGACATCTATCTTGAACAGTTTGGCATCAAACCATTTCACCGATACTTTGCCGTCATGGTAAATTTGATGCCATGCCGAGTAGTCAGGAATGAGGGTTGTTGAGAAGCTTGGGTGTAAACTTGAGTGGATCGATCTTCAAGCGCAGGTCTTGAGAAAAAAAAACTTTACTATTTTTACTTTTGGGATATATTGAATACATTTTAAAGATAAATGTTTATTTTTTATAAAATATAACTATATAACAAGTGTTTGTTATCTAATAAAATTTGATATTGAATCTAAATATCCACAAATAAGCACATATTAAATGAATCTTTCTGTAAATAAAAGTCAATGATTCTTAATTATACAAAATAATCTTATGATGTAGTGTCCAATAAAAGCTGCTCTTTATAAAATATAAAAAATATATAGATTGTTTTTTATAACAGCCAGAAGGTAAAAAAAAAAACGTCGGTCCTGAGAATATTTTACGTTCAAGAAATTACAATAGACATAGATTGTCTACAGATGTAAAAATAGTAATTTTATATAGGCAATTTAGCGGCACCACTAGAATTGCATGTTTATATATATGTATAAATTGGTGATTCCGTACGGTATATTGTAGTAATACACAAATCTACTATGATACACTTTAGTTGACGAAAGCATGTATCGATGGGCTTTATCGATCTCCTGAGGAGTTTGGTTTTGCTACTTTGAGAGTAGCACTGATTGTTAGTAGATTAGTTTCCATGTCTATAGTTCCTAGAAAAGTAAGCATGCTGTTATTTTAATAAAGAATGAGAATACATTACTAAAATGAACAAGATGGTACTGATTAAAGTCAACTGGAATTTCCCGGGTAGTTCACTATTTCTCTATATATATATATATATCTACGTATATATTAAATAAGCACAAAGAATCTAGGGCTGATCTGTGCTTGTACAACCAAAAGCTATCCAAAAACAAAACTCAAGTGTAGATAATTATATTAGCTTTATTTATGCTAAAGAATTCTGTGGGAATAGCTCGCAAGGAAACAGGCTATCGGTGTTTAGTTCCAGATGTTTTCAGTCGTCTGAGGTAGGCATCTATTGTCATGGAAACATTGAAATATTAGTAAATATCTGGGTGAGACTTGCGTGGGAATTGTTTGTATTCAAGAGAATTGAAAAAGAGAAAATTTCTTGGTTAAAATGATGGGTTCGATTGGTGTAGTCTTTGTAATTTGTAATTATATTTACAAGCTTGAATTTCCCAGGTTTTAATAGAAGTTCAAGTTCTTATTTTATCATGTGATAATTCCAACGCCTTGGATCCTTCAACTATTTCTAATCAGATACACCTTTATTTCTTAATTATTCATTTATTTTAAAAAGAATATTAAATTAATAAAAACCAAAATTTGTTAATCATGATTCTTTTTCAATCACACGCAAATCATTGGCTATTGTGGGATGCTGATCAATATCTTTACAAACAAAAAAATAAAAGCCAAGAATTAACTCTTATAATTTACACTTTTGACAATTTTAACCATTAGACAGAAAACAGAAAAAAAAAGTAATGGTGTAATATCTGGTGTTACTTGTATTTTTTCTTCTTCTTTTTTATATCAATTAACATGTTTGGAATTAAAGCTTACTACATATAAAATCTTAGCCGATCCTTCATTTTATTTATACTCTTCTTTTTCTTTTTTGGGTAATACATATATATATATATATGGGCACGCTATTCTCTTTCTTATTCAACCATTGAGTAATCTAATTTGCCTCGTAGTTCTTTAACTCATAAATTCCTCAAAAATTGTAAAGAGTCTTGTGAATTGGTGTAAATAGAATCGAGAGTGAAAGAGAGAGAAGATCCATGTATATGTATGTATGAATATATATGATCTGAGGGATCACACATACACATTTTCATTTTGAATAAAGTAGATATATATATATTGCGGATTTTACTTTTTTTTATGCACTTTAATATCCGCCAGGTGACGTGTGGAGTACCTTGTCAAAAAAAAAAGCCAACAAGGCAAGTCTTAATGTGTATAGATCCTACAAAGCGATCATCGACTTCCAATGCAAAATCTCACAACACCAGACGAACCTACTCTGCTTTACATCGGCAACCTTGATCCCCGTGTAACTGAACTTACACTCGCAGAATTGTTTTCTCCATTCGGTCAAGTTAAAAATACCAAAGTGATCTCGGACAAGAATGTAGGTTGCTTTTTTTTATTCTTTCTTTTATTATTGTTCCCTTTTTTTTTGGTTTCTTTTTTCTTGTTTTCTTTACTGTCAATAGAATTACTTAAAACCCCTCCGAGAATTATTACTACTAGTATTACTATTAGCTCTGTCTTTAAAGAAAGAGAGAGAGAGAGATAACCGAAAGAAAATACAGTGGAACTGGAAAGGTCCAAATCAAAAATATATATATATATCTTTTTCTTGATTGTGTATTGAACGGGAATGAAAAGAACAAGGGAAGGAAGAAGAAGAAGAAGTTGCAGTTTTGTTATTGATGATTTTTTATGATATTTCAAAAATTATACCATAAATTTCTCTCTCTCTCTCTCTAAATACATTATTCTTTGAACCTGAAAGCTTATTCCATATAACTCTGTCTTATTGTAATTTTTTACCCTTTACTGTATATTTAAATATTAAAAATTGTGCCTGAATTTGATGTTATTTTCGACGGGCATTAAACTCTTTTTTCTTTCTTATTTTATATTATATTATAAAAAAAACATTGTTTCAATTTTATGAGGATACTAATCCATGAATGATTATAATGATGGTCTTTTATAACTGATGCACACACACAATATATATATGTATATATATATATATTATTTCCAAATTGTTAGCTGACACACAGTGGACCTCGTTATGGATTTGTGGAATATGTTCACCCAATGTCAGCTCAGCAAGCATTATTAAAAATGAACGGAAGTTTGGTCTTTAGCAACGTAAGTTTTATTACTACCAATATCGGTACTATTGCTATTGCTATTATAATATTTAATCATACTTTTGCAAAATAACAGGAGATCAAAGTTAACTGGGGTATCCAGCGAGCCCAAAAGGAAGACAATACTAGCCAACACGCAGTTTTTGTTGGCGATCTTAGTGGTGATGTTAACGATGATATGCTTGCAAAGGCATTTGGTGTCTTTGATAGTATCACGTATGTTTATGCTCGCTCCTTGATTTATAGTACAGTCATACAATATAACACCACACTAATACGTCAAGCCATCTACTCTATATCCCTCTCTATTTTCTTTTTATACATACATAAACAACAACAAAATATGTGCGTCTGATTTAAAAGTGAAGCACGTATTATGTGGGATCCTCAATCTGGACAATCTCGAGGCTTTGGCTTTGTAGGTTTCCGTGACCGTGCTCAAGCTGAACAAGCAATTGCAACTATGAATGGAGAGCGCCTTGGAGCTAGAGCTATTCGTGTCAATTGGGCTAACCAAAAGAACCAGGGACCACAGAGTAAGTACAGATAATTGTATACATATATACATACATTTTAGAGAGTGTTTTTTTTGAATCATATAATTAATAAAGAATGTGATATTGTTATTGGTGCTTGTTATCATTAGGATTAATCACAGGACCATTATCAGCCAATTATGAAAAGGTGTTAAATGAATCGCCCGTAAACAACACCACAGTATATGTTGGAAACATTGTTCCCTACACACAGCGTAAGTTGTAAAAAAAAACTGGTAACTAAATATACATATACATATAGATATCTATGCGTGTGTGTAATATCTGACTTCCCCCCTTTACTTGAGTAGAGCAAGACTTGTTACCATTCTTCCAGTCATATGGTCAGGTTACAGAGATCCGTCTCCAACCTGAGCGTGGTTTTGCTTTTCTAAGGTAAATTTATTTACTGCTTCGTTGTTAATTCAAATCAACCAACCAACCATCCAATGTATATAATTTTTTTTTTTGGAAATCTAAATTAATTGTGTAGAATGGAGAGTCACACAAGTGCTGCTGCTGCCATTGTTTCTCTTCAAGGAATCGTTATTCACGGTCGCCCTGCCAAGGTTTGTCTCTATAATGAATTACAATATATATTAAATAATATTTGTGTCTGTGGATATATTGTAATTAGTTGTCATGGGGCCGTAGTAGACCACAAATTAGAGATGACAATAACAATAACAATAACCGTCAATCAATCTACAATCAATCTACCCCAGCCAATGGGTACTCACATGCACACACCTCAACACCAGCATCTGTACCTTTAGCTGCACCTACAACTTTATCTGCAGCTGGGAATGTACCTACAGCTACAGCCACAGTTACAGTTACAGATACAGCCACACCCAACCACGCACAGTTACAGTTACAGCTACAGTAACAACTTCTGGGCCTGCTCCTGCTCCTGCATCTGTAGTTGTTGTACCAGCCACTAGAGTTCCAACCACTACTACTAATCTAGCAGCCGTAACAGGATCAGAAACCAACAAATCGTCTGGTCAACCTAATTGGGATCCTTTTTATCCTCAGTATTATGAAAACCGAGCCTCTGTTCCTCAATAAACAAATAAATATAATATAATATAATATAATATAATAAATAATTACTGTGAGAATTACACATTTTAAACTTTCCATTTTACACTTTACACAATACCAAGCTTAATTGATTTTGTCTTGTCAAAGTTAAATTATTATTACTATCGTTTGTTTGTTTGTTTGTTTGTTTGTTTGTTTGTTTTTGGTTAATTAGAACCATAATCATAATCATAATTACTATCCCAATCATAATAGCAGTGGGAATTCTCACTGAATTTTGATTTTCTTTCCCTTCTTCTCCTTCTTCTTTTGCTTCTCCTGCTTCTTCTTCTAATAATCAAATGTGACCAAATGAGTAAATGTTTCTTTTGGGGGGAGGGGGTATAAATAAATCATTAAGTTTTTTGGGATTTTTTTTTAATGTGGGAGAGGAGTATGTAAAACAAGGCAAAGAAAAGGGGGAAAAAAAGGATATGCAAATTGAATAGAAAGAGAAGGCTATATAGAATCAACAGAGCGTGCAAGTGATATTGAGTGAGTTGGTTAGTTAGTGTGAATGGGTAAGATTGAAATTGAGATTGATAGTGAGAGAGTGCACAAGAAAAAGAAGAAGAAGAAGACGAAAGAGATATAAACAACGGAATACAAATGAGAAATAAGATTCCCTTTTTTTTTGAATGAGGGAGTGTGGAAAGGGCTAGTGAAGAGAAAGAAATGAAGGAGAAGATGTGAATGTAGAGGTAGAAGAGGTATAAAGTAGTAATAGTAGTAATAATAATAAAAAAGAAGGCATTTCTTTATATATCTTTCTCTTCTTCTTCTTCTCTTTCTAGTCATCCAGTGGTTTCTGGGCTAAAAAGGCATAGAGACCAATGAAACTCTTGGTGTTCATCATATCTTTCTTTGGTGCACAGACCGCCGAGGGTTCAGGAGACGATGGGTTGTCAAACGATTGTCGCATAAGAGGAGCAATTCCTTCCAAAGTAGCCTCATAGACATTGTAGTATGCATCACCAATCAGGCCACCCCAACCTAATGGGATTTCTCGATATTCGCTTTGCAAAATGGTCATTCTGGCATCACTAAGCATCATATCAATCTTTGCACCTGATGCCTTGTCTAGGCCCTTTAGAACACAAAACTTATCGACTAAGGACACACACATGGATATAAAGAGATGGATAAGCATATAAATATATAATTAAAGAAATATGAAAATCCACTTCTTTAGGTTGGATCAAAAAAATTTGGAGGCAGAATTTATAGAATACAATTTTCAATTCTACAGTCATAATAATAATATTAAAAGCCAAAAAAAAAAAAGGGCAAGCTTACATTTTGATACTTCGGTTTTGATATCGTGCAGTAAAGATGCCACGGTATCTTTCTTTCTTGAAAATTCATCTTCTGGATGTACTTTTGTCTCTAATAAAGAAGAAGAAGAAAAGTAGCAAACGATGTATATATAATCATTAGTACAATTTCATATAATATATATAAATATATAAATATGTAAAAGAAAAGGGAAAAGATCATTCATTGATCCCACAACCTGTGATAATCTCTATCAATCTCTATCTCTCTTTTCGTATGTATATATATACTTAAAATAAAAATCACAAACCTTCTGATGTTGCAGAGTAAATATCACTTCCTCCTTTTGATATCTATATATTTGCAGAGTAAGAATCTCTTGTGGTAGCAGCTGTACCAGTGTGTAGTATATTTGTTAAGGTTCTCACCGTCATATCAAGGTCAATGCACTGAAACATTCCTCCGTCTTTCAAAACTCTTTTGATTTCCAGTATAACCCGGGTCCATTCATCTGACTTGAAGGCAAGTGCGACAAATCTGTACAAATAAAGAACAAGACGTATATAAGTACTTATTCCACCAGTGCTGCTTTGTTGTACTACAGTCGTGCAAACACTAAAAGACGCACAGAGGGGAAAAAAAAGGGGGGGTAGGGTGAAGATAGAAATAAAGAAAATTTCTTATATAATAATAATGATATGTTACCTCAACTGTACAAAATCTGTAATAGAGAAAAAAAAATGATTAATAATTAGCGGTAGACAGACATTGAATGATTTACTAAAACTTACCAAAATATTGATCTGGATAAGGTAGTCCATGTAAAACATTAGCTCTAGTAAAACTCAGGTTGACTGGGCGGATGATTTGGGGCCACATAGTAGACATATCTACACCGGAGAAATGGCAATTGGGGTATTCGAGACTGGTCTGACAAAGCCATGTTGCTGGACCACAGCAGACATCCAAAATGTGTAATTCACCGCCCTGAAAATCAAGTCTCTTTGTGGCCTCCCTCATGATATTACTAAAGAATAAAAAAAAATTTACAATTATATATATTTCATTACAAGTTCACCAATAGAAATCAATGCTGCTAATAAGATTACGTACTATTGCTGCTATTGCTGCTATAGCTGCTATTGCTGTTATTACTGTAATTATTATTATTTAAAAGATTTCTTTTTTTGGGTTAAAATAATATGAATGAAAAGAAAATAAAAATGGTGCTTTATTTCTGCTTTCGTTCTTTACCATCCCAAGAGTTCCTTTGTCAAAAAGTGTTCTTCGTGGAGTCTATCGATTTCTCGGTCGTCCATAGGGAGAGGATAATTGCTGTCTTGTTCAGAATGATAAATACGGCCTTCGACTATCCGTTGTCCTTGTGCTGTCGATGTACGTTTTTCGGGATAAATATCACGCGCTGGTTTGTTGCGATGAGAACGCCTAACACTAGACGTTTGGCTTGATCGAGATAGACCACTACCCATATTTATTTTATTTTGTTTTTAGTTTACTTTTATTAAGAAAAAGAAATTATACAATAAATGGGTATATAAAGTAAGAAGAAGTAAGTAAGTAAAAGAGAAAGCAAAGAAGAAAGAAGTAAAAGGAGGGGAAGAGAGAAAGAGACAAAAAGAGGATGAAATGTAAGTGTTTCCTTTGTGCCCTGTGTGATTTTATGTGTACAAACTATACCAATCATCAAAAAGAGAAATAGAGTTAACCTATTTTAGATCAAGGTAACAAATAATATAAATATATTTATATTATTTATAATAGACCGATATATCAAGGAGGAAATTTTTATATATTGAGCAGAATATCAATATAGAAGTGAGTAGCCGTGTAAATAAAATAAAATAAAATAAAATAAAATATATTACATCGATTTCTCCCTCTTTTGTTTCACTTGATCAAAAAGACCTTTGATTGTGTCTATTAAACCTACTCTATCATGTACATCAAAGCTATCAGATTAAAATCAGATTGCAGACTATCTTGATCAGATCGACCTCTTCTTTTCATTTATTTTATCGTATCTTTATTTCTACGAGATTTTCTATGGCTAGTTTGGTTATTTCTTATTTCATCATCGTACTACTACAATTTGTAGAATCTAGATATAGCATGCTCTAATGTACTGCACTGTACTGCACTATCCTGCACTGTACTATAATGCAATGCAATGCACAGTATACATATATATTATGTGATGAAAATCTTCCTGTAGTGATGTGAATCTAATCTGAAAAAAAAATAAAAATAAAATTACCTACCACAGTAGGAGGTGGCAGAATTTATAACTCCGGCATAGTTATATCATATACGAGATCATATATATTTCCTATGAGTCTGGAGTTATAGATTCTGCCAATAGCATGTCAGCTTCTAGTAAATTAAAATCATTTACAGTGAATACTATTTATGGAATTTCAGATTACTTTGCACCTAGTCCAATCAAATGCTTTAAACATGGTAGATCTACACTTTTTTTTTAGGTACCTCTATTCTTATAATTAGTTCAACAAACCCACAGTTTTATACTGGAATTTTATGGCTTTTTATTTATCAGAATAATAGAAGTTAAGCATAAAGAAGTAGGCAAAGAAGAAGTACTAATTTATATGATACTTGGTAGCCGTTTAAGCTATAAATTTGATATATGATATACATATATCTAAAAAAAAAGACAGGTATTCTCAAAGTACTAAGATATTGATAAAGACATGTATGTTGCTTAATTGAACCTTTTTATCAAAGAGTATACACATTTTCTGTGTTCAGACATGACTATGTCTGATTCCTATTTTTGAGAAACCAAAAGACAGATTCCCTGTGATCCTCTCAATTCATTATTTCTCTCATGAGCATGCAAGTAATCTTGACAAAAAAAAACTGTGCATTATACAAATACTCTTCTGTAACCTCTCCTCAAACCTCTCTTGATTGTCAACTTTACTAACTTATATTTTATCAATACTAGCCTTGATAGCTAGTAAGCGTGTTTCTTTTAGATGCCTTTAACATTCTAGACCTTTTTTCTTCGCTAGGATACACCCAAGATACCGCTGGTAAGCTATTATTAGGTTTGAATAATTTTATCGTCTTTAATTCTTATACTGGGTCGAAGAAGTTGGGAAAAAGATGTTTTGCATTAACTGCAAAAACACGGTGGCGTAAAAAATAAAATAAAATATATATATAAAAGAAAAAATTAGTGTTTAATTAAAATTCAACTATAAAAGAAAAAATAACTTTAAACGCCGGAAAACTTGCAACAATTCACTAAAATCGCCTATTTTTCTTTTTTCTATAGGGTACTGATCAGCGTGCTTTAAGCCAGAAAATATCGTGTGAGCTTAGACTGGAAATGAAAATGAAGATATGATAAAATATGGAAATATCTTGCGTAGCACAACTGTGCGATAAACGATCCCCATTTGCAAATGTGGATTTATTGGTGACTCCCCCTCCACAAGATAAGCTCATTGGTCAAAACACATCTAGAATAATAATAACAATATATAAATAAAAAAACGCGCGCAGGCACACAGGCACACAGGCACACAGGCACGCACGAACTCACGAACGCATGCACGCACAAAGAGAGATATTATATAGCTCAAATATTCTCGATTAAACATTTTAGGAATAAATTCTAAGATGTGAACTGTGAATAGTTTAAATTTGTACATTCGTTTAATAATAATAGCTATATAATTTATTTTATTTTACTCTTATATATATATATAAAAGGTTTAGAAAGGTAAAGAAGAAGAAGTAGTCAATTAATCAGTAAGAAAGGAAAGAAGAGAGAAAAAGCAAGGATAAGCATTAAAAAGTAGAGGTAGATTAAACGATTAAAAGAAAAGGAAAAGGAAAAGATATATATATATAGAAAGAAGATGTCAAGGTCAAAATATTGCATGGATTAAAAATAAAATATTCTTCTTTATCTTCCTTCCCCTTAATGATTTTGAGCTACTTGATAATCTGGATACATAAATGCTCTGGTGTCAGGTATAGTCTTTTCCGTAGACGTGTACAAAGTATATAATGCCGCACACTGAAGACTGCTGTACTGCAAGGCCATAATAGGAACATTCTCTCTGTCCCAGATACTATTCGAGAAATTTCTGTTACTTGCAGATTCGAAATCATCCTTTGCAGCCTTTAGTATCCCGAGGTTGGGCCAATCCTTGATGTACTTCTCAGCACACTGAAGAAAGTTTGGCTGGTGTCCATCTGTACCACCAAGTTTGAGAGACATATCCAATGCACTTCCAAGCTTGATACCCAGCGTTTCTTCAATAGTCTTTGCCATAAATCCAATCGCCCACGTAACACGATTCACTCGAGGATGTGTGAGCAAGTATGCAAGCTCATTGTTCTTCTTTGTATGGAGGGCATTGTAAATATGCTCCACCAAAATGGTGTACGTATTACCGGTTGGGAAATGTATCTGCAACGCCTTAAGTATCATTCCGGCATCCATGCGACGGTTGCGCGGCACATACGCATAGTAAGTAAAAGCAATGGTCAGCGGAGAGCTCGGATCCGGAAGTGACTTGGGAATGTGCGCAAGATGTTTGACCTCGTTTATTTTGTACAAATGAAGATACGTTCCGTCCACCAAATAAAAGTCCTCTACAAAAATTTCATCATCAGACGCACCAGCATTTGCTCCTGCTCCTGATGCTCCTGATGCTCCTATTGATCCTGCTGCTCCTGTTATCTCTGTTGTTCCTGCTTTTGCTGATGACGATGATGTTGCCGTAGTGCCCATTCTATTTGCCTTCGCACCCACTGCCATATTACGATCAAGTCCTCCACCATCACTATCAGAGCTCAAACCATCATTGTCCGTATCGGAGTCCGAGTCAGCATCATCAAATGCATTATAGAACCTTGGTCCCTTTGGCTTGTATTTGATTTTAGGTCCTCCTTTTAGCGCCATCTGCATCGTATTTGGTCTGACCGTAACATCATCCCAACTGTCCTTCTCTCCTCTCCGCTGATCTCCCGAAGTACCAATAACCGTATTAAACTTTGTAGATCCAGTCGGTCGATTGATGTTCTTGGCCGCCTCTGCCTTCTTACGTTCATAGTTACTCATGTCCAGTCCCATATCTTTGCCTTGTCTCCAGTGAGTAATCGAATTGTCCATCAACTCCTTCCATTTCTCATCATCAATTTCTCCTTCCACGGGCTCCTGCCACTCGAAAGATCCTTGTCCTCCATACTGGAAAGCTGCCGATTGCGCATTAACTGCAGAATTGTCAAGTCCCCTTTTGACTTTTACCCAAGCAGGCTCAGCATCTTGTGAGCTTGCTTTACCAACCCCGCTGTCGTTTGAGCTATTCGATTTAATATTATTTTGACTAAAGTTAGATGGCTGAATAGTTTGAGGTGGTGCAGAGTAAGGACGAAGGTTACTCTGAGTCGGGTTTGTAGCAGTTAAAGAAGCTGAAGTTGAAGGTGAGACAGGGGCAAACATGGAATCCGAAACGGATGGAGTCGAACTAACAAGTAAAGCTGCTGGTTTATTTATTGATTGTGGTGGTCTTTGTGGATCGGGTTTTTCAGAGTAATGTTCGGCCAAAGGAACCCTTTGTTTAACTGGGAGTGGATTTGTTTGAAGCTGAAGAGAAGCAGGTCCTTTTTGTGCCTGTATTGGCCGTTGTTGTGGTGATTGTGCTGACTGTGGCGATTGAGGTTGTCTTAATTGTGGTGACTGAGGTTGTCTTGATGGGTATGATTGGTTTGTTGTGGGTAAAGAAGAAAGACCTAATCCACTATTCTCAGATCGTCGGTTTGATGAATTATTTGCCAGTGCAGCCCATCCACTTGGATTACTGACCGCTGAATTGTTCGTCAGAGGACCCCATCCACCAGTATTTCCACCAACGTTACCACTGACGCTACCACTGATACTTCCGCTGACATTGCCATTGCTGTTAGTATTTTGTTTATTAGCAGGTAAATTTCTCGTAAAATCTGACCATCCGCCTGGCTTTATGACAGGTGCTTTAGTGTTCTTTCGACTTTCTTCATAAACGTCGGGTGCAAATTGATATTCGTACGAATCTTCGCTATGAGAAGCCTCTAGCTCATGATAGTTCGTCTGTTCATCCGAGACAATCCGACGATCCGATTTGGTATGACTTAATATATTGTCAGATCCATTGCTTGTAGGCTGCTGTGGGGAAATCTCTGCTGGTGCTACATGATCGGTCTCAAAAGATTTCTTTGTGGGTTGTTCTACAGTCTTCTCAGATTTATTTTGAGCATTTTCATTTGATTGTGTCTCTCCATTGGATGGTACCACAGAGGTGCTGTTTTCGGATGTCCTTTGAGCAGGCTGTGGCAGTGATGGTTTGGGTGTGTTTCTTATGTACACATTATTATTTCCTTCGGCAAAATTGGAGGCTCTTTCACGATGCCATTTGTCCAATGCCTTTCTGTTGTATTCAAGTGTGATCGAGAATGGCCAAAAGTGCTTTTCATTTGTTTCTTCGTGCTCGGTGATCTCGAATAGAGCGACAAGGCTTACGACATCAAATACAGCGTACACTAGGGCACTTGGTGGAAGTGGATCTTGCATCCAGACGCAATTTTCTCCTGTAAAATGGAACATTTCTCCCAGCTGTTTCGCCTTTTGGAACTCTTCATAACCTTCCCAATCCTTAGCAAATCGAGTAACTCCATTGGCTAGACTGAGGTTTTCAACCACGATTGAACGCAATTTGGCCTGTAGATCAAGGACCGATGTCACCAGCAAGCCTTTAAATGCATTTTCAATAGCACGTCCATCGGCATTAAAAGCCCACCCAACTAGGTTAATACTATTGTCAGTCAATATTGGGCCAAGTAACTCCATCGCTACTCGATTTCCAATTGTGTTGATCATAACAGCGTATCCGCGCGTGCGTGAAACTGCAATCTGCAATAACTTGAGTTCAGGCGAACTATTCTTTATTCCGAGAAACTCGCAGTCTAGCGCAACACATCGACTTTGGCGGATTTCTGGTATGATTTCTTCAAGCTCCTTTCTGGTGGAAATGGCCTTGCAGACAACAACACTGTTATCGCTCAATGTAACGTTGACTGTAGAGGAATCAACGATTTCCCAATTGGAATCATAATCTGAATTGATCTGTACAGGTTTTCGCTGCTTTTTTGGCGAAGTATTGACGTCGCGTGGGGTTGGTTTGTACTCCATCATTGCTTTAATGTCTCGTCCATGGCGAATCAGTTGTCTAAGTGGTTCTGTGGTGGCATCTACTAGTGCATGGTCTTTGTTTTCGTAGACTGACAACATACTCAATGCTGCCTCGCAAACATTGATTGTGTTCTTCCAGTAGGTATGTACAGACAGAACAGTCTCCTCTGTATTGGTCGGACTAGCTTCTGAATCCATATCCTTTCTGAATTTCCAAACGAATATTCCAACAGCAAAAAAAAGGAGAGATACAGAGTCTGAATGAATAACAAATAAATTATAGGGTAATACAATGCTACAAGTTTACAAGAACTCTACAGGGACATGACGTCATTTGACTTTCTTCATTGGAATCTCTCTCTCTCTCTCTTTCTTTCTTTTTTTTTGCCTTCTCTTTTTGGGAGCATAAGGACGCGTTTGGGGGGTGTGGTGGGGGGAGACAGAGCGAGCTAGAAGGGGGAGAGAGGCGGAGAGAGAGAGAGAGAGTTGAGCTTTCTTTTCTCTCTTTCTCTCTCTCTCTCTTTCTCTATTTCTCTCTCTCTCTCTCTCTCTCTCTCTCTCTCTCTTTGCTCTATAGTCTTTGCTGCACCATTCTTTTCTTCTCTCTCTCTATTGCCCAGAGCAGCCTCTTATCGCTTATCCATTGGATAGAACTTCATCACCAGGTTCATTACCTGCAACACTAAAGTCCATTGAGACCTCTCAATCAGACCCGAGATGCACAATCCTCGACTTCGAGACAACGTGTCTACCGTCAAAGCATCGTCTCCTCTATCGGGAACTACGAGAAAACCAGCAATTACAGCAACTACGACAGCTAATACGACAAATTCATCCTCCTCCACCTCTCCTGATCACGTAGACCAGATTCTTGTTCAAGTGCGACGGCAGGTAATATATGTAGATATATGTACAGAATATAAGCCGAGATATCTATAAATATACATAAACACATTCAAATATATATATATATATATATACCAAGATATACAGAATGGCTCACAGCTACCATTACCACAAAATAAAATAAAATAAAAGAAAGCCCTTGGAATCCAGCCAAAGTCTATGCAACTTAGCAGGAAGAGCGGAGTCTGACAAAACCAAACTTCTTTACTGTATAGATTGAACGATGGGGAGAACACGCGAGGTGGCATATTAACCTAGTCTTGCTCGATCCCCCGAACAGCAAGCCAGGATCACCCCTACCTCACAAAGGACTATCACCCGTGCCTCAGAAGAACAGCTCACCCGGCGGAGACACTGGTGCGCGACTCCAAAGCCTATTTCAAACTCAATACGGCACCGGAGCAGGTTCACCACAGCCGCCGGCTTTGAGCATCTTTGGTGGAGGAGC
Organism: Phycomyces blakesleeanus NRRL 1555(-); assembly: GCF_001638985.1. Taxonomy (NCBI): domain Eukaryota; kingdom Fungi; phylum Mucoromycota; class Mucoromycetes; order Mucorales; family Phycomycetaceae; genus Phycomyces; species Phycomyces blakesleeanus. The sequence goes on along the minus strand of NW_017265137.1, from coordinate 64,513 downwards.
TACAGGAACCCATTCACCGGTAAACACAAAAGATATAAAGGAAATCAAATTAAAAGGATATAATGAAATTAGCTATAAAACTAGGAATAGCAGCAACACAATATATACCCCCCCCCCCAACACACATATATATATATATATATATATAATTATATGGATCATTTATCAAGCACACACACACACAAAAAAGTTTGACCCAAAATAACAAGTGCTGTAAAGTGGGGTCGAATTGGATTGGATTAAATCTGGGGGTGTTTTTTTTTTGTCTTTTTGTCTGTAAAGTGGTGTATATTAATTGATATTTCTGTGGTGTGTATATGTGCACTATGCTTTTATTTGAAGTGGGAATACAGTATACCATCTACAAGTTACTCTTATACAAGGCCCAACCTAGACGATGCTCAGCAAAAGGTAAGTTTATTTGTCATTATAGTACATATTTAAAACCTAGTAAGCTAAATTCATCTTTTTACCTTCTTTTTTTTCTTTGGTTTTATTTAGCTTCAAGACGCGTACGATAGACAGCATCACCTCGAAAGTATTGTACAATCCCAGGCTGATCAAATGAAACTGCTTGGAGATCATCCGCACGATACTGAAAAAGCTATTGAAACAATGCGAACCGTGTATTTAATGACAGTAAGTGATGAAATTAATACCACATCAATCTTATTGTTGTGTCACCAGGAAAACGAACAAAAGCTGAGACACGCTCTTGAGACAAGAATGCTGCAGACCGAAATTGATACACTCGCTCGTAAACTACGAAGAGTTGGAACCACTTTGCGTACAGTCGAGAATATAGAACTATCAGCAGAGGTAAAGAAAAAAAGGCTATACTTTTGTACAGTAAATCAAATATATTTATATAAAAATCAAACAATTTCAACAGGAAACTAGTATGGACAGTAAATGTCTGTTAGAAGAACGGAAATTGATGATGCGGAAATTACACCTGGCTGAACTTCGATTATCCGCTCGAGATGCTGAGCTAGACTACCTGCATGAAACTCTACGGGCCTACAATGCTCATGCTGCTCACCATGAGCCTCCAATATCACGCCAGTCACCCACTCTTCAGAAACAATTTCGAAAAGGACCTCCTTACCTATTCCAGCAACAATACTCTCCTAAAATTAGAAGCGATCTTCGACCTCCCGCACAACAATCCCACTTGATGTCTGGCCTAGACAGCCTGGGAATTCTCGCCGATCAGATGCTCAGTAACCCTGATTTTGAAAAGAAAGAAACCCAGGGCGACACAATTGCAGGCAAAAATACGAGCACGGACCTAGAAACGGACACCGACACAAATTTTGCACAATCGTCTCCCACAACCTGGAGTATTCCTGCAGAACCTCGTCATTTTGATCTCAAACGCTCTAAACGGTCGATTGACTCTGCAAATACTTTAGTTGCAATGCCTTCTCTAGCCATCACTTCCTCTGATGGTCGAGAAAGTAATCATGTTAACTACGAGACCAGTAACAATAATAGTCCTATTCATACGCATAATCATCATAATCATAATCATCATAGTAGTAATATTAATAACAATAACAATAACAATAACAATAACAATAATAATCATAATAATCATAATCATAATACTACGGTGGATGTACGAGGATCTCCAAGTGATAGTCATTTCACAACAACATCAACAACAACAGCAATAACAGCAGCAATACCATCATCATCGTCATTGTTATTATTATCATCATCGCCATTATCATCCCCATCATCATCATTATCATTATCATCATCAACCGCAAAAAAGGCGCGCTTGGACAGCGTTACATGGACGCTTGAAGATGATCTGGCTCTGCGCCAAGCCGTAGATGGATTAGGCACCAATCAATGGGAGAAAGTTGCTGCTACGATTCCAAATAAAACATTACAGCAGTGTCGGCAGCGCTGGAGTGATCTCTGCTTTCAGCTGTCGTCTCCACCACAACCACAACCACAACCACCGCCACCACTATCACTATCACTGTCACTGTCATTACCACAATCATCATTGCCTGAAAATTTCTCGCCATCTCTATCGTCGAGACCATTCAATGCTCGACGTACACCTTCAATTGCTGCTTTGTTAGACTCGAATGAAGACATGCAAATGAGGCAGAATAATTATTCCTTCCGTCTTGGCTCTCCTCTATCCCGACACGAGACTAATCCATCTTACTGTCGATCACCACCACACCCACCCCAAGGTACAGGGCACATCCAGGAGAGACCCTAGAACGATATGCCAACCTTACAACACTCCTCCAACTCCAATTTATTTTTTATATATTTATTTCCAACTCTCACTTCCTTTACCTCCCTCTTTTTTTTAAAAAAAAATTCTTCATCTTATTTCATCAAAGTTGTACATAACTGCAATCTGTCAAACTACCACTGTCACTACAACAGCTGGCGCTACTACAAGAAAACTATCAAACAAGCTGATTTCCCGGTTTAGCTTGCTTCTTTTCTACCTACCTATCTATCTATCTCTATCTATTTTTATAAATAATCTTTCATTGATAATTACATTGTGTAGTATAGGCACAGCTAGTATATCTTTTTTCTTTATTATATTTCTTGTCTCGTTTATCTATTTTTCTCTTTATTATTATTTTCCATTGTTTTTTCTTCTTCTTCTATTTTCAATACAATCAAAATGCTTTAGTCAATAAGCGCAAACAATGGTAATCTTTAAATGATACAAGAATCTGTACAAATGACGATCATGGACTGCTTTTTTCTTATTTAAATTGTACAACTCTTTACAAAACATCATTCAAACGCCTATATCTGTTATCTTGCGTCTCCCATTATTATTCCTATTCTTCTCTTTCTTTCTTTCCCTTTATCTCTTTAAAGCACCCCCCCTACTCTTTTTAATGTCTGACCAAGAGACCCCGCTTCTGGGTCCTAGGGCAACACCTTTTGGCCCGAAAACCAAACAAGACCGTCTGGCCGGCTATTCTACTCATCTGGGTATAGGATTATTTACAGTCCTCGTACTTTCAGTCTTGATTAGACTCCCACTGTCAGTATTTACAATTCACCCGGTATTTATGACCATATTTGTGGTATCCATAAGTGAAGGTAGTTTTTGGCCTATTAAACAATAAATAAAGAAAGATAAACAGAATATCTATATATCTATATCTATATTTGTAAAAAAAATATTTTTTATTAAATAAAAAAGAAAAAAGATTAATAAACACATTATATGTATATGTATCTTTCTTGCTAGGCATTTCGCTTCTTCAGCCAACTCATACTCCAGAGCAAAAGGCACAGGGCTTGAAGAAACATGCTGCAATTCAAACGATCTCTTACGTGGCAGCCATTATTGGATTCACGGCAATTTTTTACAACAAAGTTATTTCCAGTAAACCACACTTTACATCGTAAGTCAAAATAAAATAAAATTTAGCTTTTTCTTTAATAAACGCATATATGTATATTATTTCCATTGATTAATATCTTTTTTCTAATTTTCTTTAACAAAATTGATATCTATCTATCTATATATCTATATATATATATATCTAGTGGCCATGCACAGCTGGGCGTATTTGTGTTTTCATTTTTGTTTGTCCAGGTCCTGTTTGGTATCATAATTGCCGTCTTGCCGAGAGTATATGGTGATCAATCAAACGCAAAAAGCTTGTGGAAGTACCATCGAGTGTCTGGATACCTCTTGCTTGTTCTTATCTGGACTACAGTTCAGCTCGGAGTCCGTGCTGATTATATGTTCAACAACCTTTGGTCACCGCAATTGATCTGGTTGCACTGGCTTGTGGTTGTTCTGGTTGGATATGGTGTATTGAGAAGAATACGATTTGGAAAGTGGGGTCTCTAAGACTAAACAAAACAAAACAAAACAAAACAATTTTTTTTGTAATTTGATCTATTCATTTCTTTTCTTCTTTCTCTATGCTTTGAACAAGAAAGCCGATATTATTATTTCTAGTAGTAAAGAAGTCTTGATGTTTCATCTTTCAAACAAACAAAAAAATACACACACACAGATATATACACGTCCCTAGAATATTTGTGTTTGTGTTTGTGTGTTTGTGAGCATACGTAAATACCTTTATGCAAATATGTACAAATATGTATGTACCTGCAAGCACACTCTGAAACACAAAAAAAATACTATTGATACCCAAAAACACCAATAGTGTCAGTAACAAAATTTCGGAAAACAAAGCGAGAAAACAAACAAACAAATAGTTACAGTAAGGCTGAATTTGATCTGTATCCATGCCCTGACAGTATTCGGAATTTTGATCCATAAATGCAAATGCATTATGCTATATAAAAAAATTGATAATAATCATAATAATAATAATAGGCGCATAAAGTATAACCATAGCTCTCTTTATCTATCTATCTATATCTCTTGTTTTTTTCAAGCAAAAAAAAACATCTATGAATTTAATTCAAGAATCGCTAGAAATATATCTCTACGGCACAAATGCAAACTTGCGCAAGATATTCAGTTCAATTTACTTTGAGTACCGAGTTACTTTTTCTTTTAGACTTAAAACGTAAAGAGAAGAAGAGATCTGGGTGGCAAGTGGTATGAGTACCAAAAAAAAAACCTAACAACGTATATGGCTGTACAAAATTGAACCTATTTTCAGTGCAACCCAAGTCGGACGAAAGTTTGAGAGCTTTAATTTATAATTATCTTTCTTTCTCAAAAGGGAGTAAATAAGAAACAAACATATTTTAGGTTGACCAAGTAAAGTACATTATTAATTATTGAAAAATAAAATCTTGTATTTCCTTGTTTTTGAGCTCTTCTTTACTCTTTTCTTTTTTAGCATTCACCATCTGGTTTCCCATGCTTCAATATCCTTATATGTGTTATCCAAAAAGCAAGAAATTAGTGAACCAAAGCAGTAATCTATACACATATACTTTCACTATTAAAGAAAACACATATATTCTACAAATCTGAAATTCTGGCGTAAAACCTCGATACCCAAAAAAAAGCATTCAATTATTCCGCACAAATACATGGATAATTGTGAGTGTGTGAGTGTTTTTTCTTGTACAACTACCAATACATTGTGAATGTGCATTCCATCTTACGACATCCTATTCCCTTACATGCATTAATATATACGCAAAAAAAAAGTGTTTGTAGATTGGAAAGCGAGTCTAAAGGAAGTTTTTCTGTCTTTGGTTTATTTGTGACAAAGTCATATTCTTAAAGACTTGTGAATTGGTTTCCAAAAAAAAAGATAATGGTAGTAAATATACAACAGTACATTACTTTGTAATAGGACTTTTCGATATTGAGATACCAATCTACGAGATTGTACGGTTTTGTAGTGTCGCCTATATATATATATTGCAATTGTTAATTAGACTTGTACAGTTGGCGCAAAGAGGATGAGTAGAAAAAAAATATAGTATTAGTATTATGGAACACTTGCTAAAAGACGTCATTTGATTTCTTTTAATTGATTATATTAATATGCCTTAAAGTGTACAGAACTTCTTGTTAATAATATCATTCAAGAAAACTTGCAAAACATAACCCTCAAACTCTACAAAAAAGTCTTGTTCATCTATAAAAGACAGTCAGATATAGATAGATAGAAGGAGATGTCTGCAAGGTTGTCCCAGACTACTTGTACTAGTAGCTTGGTTATTTATTTATTAGAGCTAAAACGTTACTTTTGCAACATTATAAAAAAAAATGCATCCAAAAATTCATCTCATTTTTTCTTTCTTTTTATTCTGAGCAATAATTCAATACAGCTGCATATCAGTATGCCAATTAGAAAAAAGAAAAAAACAAATTGCCCAGCTTATATATTCTATTATACTATATTCAATTAAAGAATCGATATTTATATAACAAAGAAGATGTTAAGCTGAGATTTTGTACCTTTCATATCCTTTCTTTCTTTATTAAATATATATATATATAAAATAGGAACTGTCCTAGGATTTCCAAAAACAGAAAAGCAAAAACAAAAATATCGGTATATCACGATTATCGCAAAACCGAATATCACTAAATCGAGCATTGATCGTGTAACCTATGAATATTTTAAAAACACGTGAGTAGATGGATTTCCTGTTTTGGGTCAAACTATTTTATTTATTTTTTACTGTCAGAATTGAACTGGGATTGATGCTTGATTGTATTGTCTAATCAGAAACGACCAAAATTACTACAGTAGTTTAATGACCAAACCACAGATAAATTGCTGCTAACTGATCAACTTACACGTTAATAATAATCTATAGATTCTCTATGTAAAAAATAAATAAAGAAAAATTCCATATAAAACACCTCTTAGAAATCAGTAATATTCATATCTCAATTATACTAAGCAGTAAATAAAGTCCATATTTATATGATAAACTCTTTCATATTCTCTTACTGTGTGACTTCTCGCATATTACAACACTGTATCACGTGTAGAAAACTTATTTTATTAAGCTATTTGGAAGGAGCAAAATAAAATAAAATAAAATAAAAAGTGCTGTGGCTACATAAATATATAAATATATGTCTCTTTTTTTTGAATAAATAAATAAATAAAAAACCCCCCCCCCCCAAAAAAATAAATAAATAAATTCCCATCCAAAGTATTAATGTTATTTCGTACGCCATGAATCCCTTTGAAAACATCGTCCCATTTAACCCTCAACTATATGAAAGTGGCAATGTTCCTCCATCAACAGACCGTCTATTCTCGTACAGTGGCTACACTGCTGGTTTGATAACAGGGATGCATCAAAATGTCGGCCCCTCCGCACCACCACCACCACAACCACCACAACCTATGTTTCATGGCATGCCGCCTCGACAAAATATGCCTGTATCTGTTCCAGTACCAGTTCCTATTCCAGGACCTATTTCACTTCCAGAGGCCACTGGGCCAACGAATCCTAATGAAGTTGGTGCTCGCTACTCTAGCATGTATGCAAGCACCGGTTTTGACATGCTTTCCATCCTTGCCCGTGTTGCAAACAGGTAACAAAAAAAGCAATAATAATAATAATGATAGTAGTAGTAGTAGTAGTAATGAACTCCTTAATTCTTCTTTCTTAAAATAACGAGAGAAAAGGAAAGAAATTATAATGATGTTCATTAAAACTAATATATCATCACTCAATTGCAACATTATTCTCAACATTATACTTTTGCTTCTTTTACTTTTATTTTAATATTATCATTGTTGTTGATGTTCTTCATCTAGGCCAAATCCACAGATCAACTTGGGACCTGTCGATTTATCCTGTTCTTTTGTTGTAGTAGATGCTCACCAGTATGACGCACCAATCGTCTATGCTTCTCCTACTTTTGAAAAATTGACTGGGTATACCCCAAGTGAAGTGGTTGGACGTAACTGTAGATTCTTACAGGCTCCGGACGGAAGAGTTGCCCTAGGTTCTCGTCGCAAATACACAGACAACACAGCAGTTTGTCACATCAAGACTCATATTTCTCAAGGAAAGGAATCCCAGGCAAGCTTAATCAATTATCGTAAGACAGGCCAGGTAAATAATAATAATAATAAAACAAATGAATATATATATAAATACTGTTTCTCATAATTTTCATCTTTGTTTCTCTCTCTATATATTATTTACCATGATTATAAAACAACAACAACGAAAACAAAAAAAATAGCCTTTTGTAAACCTTTTGACGGTCATTCCGGTTGCGTGGGAATCAGACGAAATCGATTACTTTGTTGGACTTCAGGTTGATTTGGTAGAGCAGCCAAATTTAATATTTGATAGCATGAAGGGTAGTTAAGGTATTTTCTTTTCTTCATTGGGAAAAAGGACCTTATGAAGAAAGTGGTTGCGAATCTACTGATCTGGTTTTTTTATTATTATTATTTTTACTTTTATATATCTATATTTATATATATATATAACTATACATATGTGTACGTGTATTGTTGTATCGAACACCTGTATATGTCTATGTATTAGACGGTACATATATGGTGAACTATCGTAGTCTTGTCATACCTCAGTCACTTCAACCCAGTAAGTTTATGAACGCCCATAATACGAGATCCGAATCTGTGGAAGATAAGGAGGGAATGGCGTTAACAACCAAAAAGAAAAAGAAGAAGAGGAAGAAAATAATGATTTTTTTTAAAAAATATATATGATTTAGATAACCCAATGAATCAAATCGAAAATCCTTCCGAAGTAGTTCAGGAATGGGTCAGACCTCCTTCACCAAAACCGGTCGCACCAACTATTCCAAACGAAGCACTCATGGATGTAGAGACCTTGATCAAGGAAGCAAGTACAGACGAAGGCAAATCGAGAAGATGTTGGCATGAGCTGCTACTTGACCAAAGTCCGGATTTCATCCACGTTCTTACTGTCAAGGGAATCTTCCTCTATTGCTCCGAGGCAACCAGACCTCTACTCGAGTACGATCCCAATGAGCTGGTCGGCAAATCTCTCAAGGAAATCTGTCACCCCTCTGACATAACCACTGTGATGCGCGAACTGAAGCAATCTTCGAGTGACGCAAGTGAGCCGGTAAACCTTATATACCGTGTCAAACGAAAGAACTCGGGTTACATGTGGATCGAGTGCTATGGTAAATTGCGGAACGAAGACGGAAGGGGCCGTAAATACGTAGTGCTTTCAGGAAGAGAGCGCCCAGTCTATCAATTCCCTCGCAACTTCCTTTCGCTCAAGAAAAGAGTCCAGCCCTTTGACCAGCAGCAACAACAGAACAGTGGAGCCATGAGCAGTGGTACAGATGACCACGAATTCTGGGGTAAACTTAGTCTGGACGGACTGTTGCTTTATGCGAGTTGGACGTGTGCAAACATTCTTGGACTACCACCTTCTCAGGTTATCGGGACGTCGTTGTATCAGCTGATGAGAAGCAACCGAACCACAGACCTGACTCGTGCGTTGGCAGAGGTCAAAGAAGGAAAGATTGTCTATCTCAGACATGCGCTCGTGAACAACACTGGAGACGAAATCATGGTCGTTTCTTCGTTTTACCCTGACGGAATGTCTTCTCTTCAAGATCAGCCTTCATTTGTGCTAATGCAGACAAAGGTGATCTTTGATGACATGGTGCCCGTAGACGAGCCTGCGTTTATCTCGACAGACCCAGATGTGAAGAAGAAGGGCCGGGCTGATGCAGTGCCTGTTCTGGGAGACAATGCTGATAGCACTACAACCACAACCACCGCAACCACCACCACTACTACTACTATTGCTGCTGCCCGCGCTCAAAGACAGCCTTTTATGTGTGTTGGCGAGAAAGTCATAGAGGAGCTGGATATTCAACGTGACGCTAACTGGCAATACGAACTTCACCAATTGCGCATCAATAACAAGAAACTCCGTGATGAACTTGGCCTATTGTTAACAAAAGCCAAAAAGAAGGTAAAACAAGAAAATAATTATATAATATAATATAGTATAGTATAGTATAGTATAGTATATAGTATACATGTATAGTAATTAAAGAAGAAGAAGAAGAAGAAGAAGAATAATAATAAAAGAAAAGAAAAGAAAAGACCAGCTTGATTTAACTTGACATCAAATCAAATATTCAAATTTGTTTCTTTGTTTAGAGTGTGGAACCTATGGACAAGATCTGCAGTACATGTTTACGCAGATTGCCAGGCTCAACTGAATTGCTTGGAAATAACTTGGATACTCCCGTATTTTGCAATACTTGTACTATGCGGCGCTTGTAGTTTAATTTTCTTTTCTTTTTTCTTTTTTTGTCTGAGATTAAATAATAATAATAATAAATAATAATAATAATTTTTTTTTTCAATTAAAAAAGCAAAGCCTCCCAATTTATATTTTCTTTACCCCTTTTCTTCACAATGGCTTCAATTGGTGTAAGTAGTAATAGTAAATGAGCACTAAGGCACCTTCCTCCTGTCCCTCGCCATTATTACCTTCATACTCCACCTCACAACCATAATTATGATCCGGACCCCCTCCCTCTTCCTCTTCCTCTTCCTTTTTGGATCCAAATGTTTTCTCTTGTCTCTGCTCACTCTTATACACATATAGACTATCTCCACCTACCCCAACAACGCCCGCGCCGCCAAGGCCGTCATTGCTGTAAGTTACCCCCTACAGTATCTAAAGATCATAGAATTATACTTTAAGCATGCTGACTTAACGCGTTACGACCTTCAAACCAATACAGGGTGCCTACAACGGCGTCAAGGTTGATCTCAAGGACTTTGACTTCGCCAAGGATGTCACCCCCGAGTTCCTTGCCAAGTTCCCCATGGGTAAGGTCCCCGCTTTCGAGAGCTCCGAGGTCAACCTCTTCGAGTCCTCTGCCATCGGTTACTATGCCGCCCTTGCCAAGGAGAACTCTGGTCTCGTCGGTAAGACCGCCGTTGAGAAGGCTCTTGTCATGCAGTGGATTCTTTTCGCTGAGAACGAGATCGCTGCTAACGTCGGTGGCTGGGTCTACCCCCTCTTGGGTTACCAGACCTACATCAAGCCCAACGTTGATGCTGCCCAGGAGAAGGTTAAGCGCGCCATGGCCGCTCTTGACAAGATCTTGTTGACCAAGACCTACTTGGTTGGTGAGGAGATCACCTACGCCGATATTGCCGTCGTCTGCAACCTCTCCCTCCCTTACACCCTCGTCTTCGACAAGGCTTTCCGCAGCGAGTACAAGAACGTAACCCGTTACTTCACCACCGTTGCCGGTAAGGACCACTTCAAGGCTGCTCTCGGTGAGGTCAAGCTCTGCGAGACTCCCCTCAAGTTCGTCCCCGCCAAGAAGGAGAAGAAGGAGACCGCCAAGAAGGAGGATGCTCCCAAGAAGGAGAAGAAGGAGAAGAAGAAGGAAGAGGTCGCCGAGGACCCCATGGATGACACCCCCAAGCCCGCCCCCAAGGTCAAGTCCGCCCTTGATCTCTTGCCTCCCTCCAAGTTCGTCATGGACGAGTGGAAACGCATGTACTCCAACAACAAGACCGATGTTGCCATGAAGTGGTTCTGGGAGAACCACGATTCCGAGGGTTACTCTCTCTGGCGCGCAGACTACAAGTACAACGATGAGTTGACCCTTGTCTTCATGTCCTGCAACCTCATCGGTGGTTTCTTCGCCCGTCTCGAGCGCGCACGCAAGTACGCTTTCGGTTCCATGATCGTCTGTGGTGAGAACAACAACAACAACATTGCTGGTTACTTCCTCATCCGTGGTCAGACCATCCCCGAGGAGGTCTACGATGCCGCTGATTTCGAGTCCTACAACTTCACCAAGATCGAGCCTTCCCAGTACGAGGAGAAGAAGGACGAGATCTACAAGTACATGGCATGGGAGGTCGAAGGTTGCCAGGATGGCAAGATCTTCAAGTAAACGGATCTAAAATCCATCTTGAAAATCAACCTTTTTTTTTTTACAAAAAAAAAGAATCAAAAAAAAATCTCTACAACATCAATCTTCAACAACACCAATAAATTTTCATTTGTAGCTCTTTTGCTTAATCAAAAACAAAACATACCATACCATACCATACCATACCATACGCACTTATAATGGATCTCATATTACATATATATATATATGTGGTTTTTTGAATCAATATTACCTTTTTTTTTTGTCTTTTGTAAATATGTATGTTCTTAATCTTGTAGACCAGATAGTTCCAATGGTACTTCTTCGTTAATACATATATATATATTATGTATTCTTTGAGATTGATGACGCGGCAATTTGCTTCCTTTGTTTGTTTATTTATTTATTTCTATTTGGGACTGTATTGATATTAAGGGGGTTGGGATAGGAGTTAGAGAGAGAGTGTGTGTGTGTGCGTGCGTGTGTCTGAAATATTGCTGAGCATAAATCAGTATATGGGAAATATCTACTCGAAAAATATATGTATATAAGAAATTGACAGCTTTTGTGTACAAGGTTTAGACGCACAAAATTTGAGTCAAAACATACGCAATATTATATCATCTTACGCTTGTTCCACAAAGTATTAACATGTCTTTGATACTGTACACAGCCTATAAGAAAAATTAATAGACATTTCTGAAAACCTTTGATTCATTAAAAAAAATACTGTCTTCTTTTCTTTTCCGTTTTATAAACTGATTTTGACACATTATATATTTATTTTCTTAAAAGAAGCCAAAAAGGTTGGGGTTCACTATAGCTCAAATATTGATAGTAAAACTTGATACAATGTACAAACAACTATTGCTTTATCATATCAAGAGGTATATCAACTATTCTTATTTCAGAAAATACAGAGTGCTAAAATAGATAGATAAAAGGCCGTAAAGATATTTTTGAAAAAGTTCTTTGTAAGAGAATCAATTGGCTCTCACTAATTCAGTCTAATTTACATATATATATATATTTGATGTTGATTTAATGCTAAATTAGTATCCTGTCTGTTTAAGTAAAATTAAAGGTAATCTAAGCTTGTTTTCTTTGAGAGGGGAAAAGAAACAGGAAAAGTCGACAAGTGAAAGAAGGTTTATATAATTTGGTACAACAAAATTGAAGTTTCATTTAAGAAAAGATGTTGGTTTTTCTCTATAAATGACTTGAATAAATATTTAGACCCTTGTATTCTTCTTCCAAAATATAAAGCATCTACTTAATGTATTCATCAGGTATATTGAATGATACTGATTGGGACTGCTTGTCAGTCGATAATACGTTTGTATATTACTCAAAGGATAATATATATATATGCGTGTGTGCGTGTGTGTGTGTATGTGTGTAGGTAGCAAGAGTGCTTAATAAGCCGTAAATAGATGGCGATAACCGCCTACTATTTGGTCTTGTGTACAAACATTATGATTTCAAAGTAATGTAGTCAATCATAGGTTACGCTGTACACTTACAACAAAATAATAATAATATTTGGATTTTCAGGGCTAAATTCCTCATGTAGCTTTATTTGTTAGTGGTAATGGCAAAATACTTGAAACTTGAGAAATGAAAAGGATCTACATGCATATTAACTATCGAATACCTGTCATGTCTTACTTTCATTGCATTACAACCTTTATATTACACTCCGTTATTTGCAACCCGTTATTACTTTCTCTCAAGTTGCTATCCAGAGCACACGGACCAAACAAAGCTCAAAGGGTTAAAGACATAAAAAGAAATTTGGACTACTTTGTACTATCAAAGCCTTTTTGTGTCTTTCCAATACCTTTCTGTCTTATCCTGTACTGCACTGTAATGTCCTTCTTTACCAGACTTTCTATCTCCACGGGGTGATGTTCTAAGCAAAAGTGTTGTCATACCTGTCTTAACTCCTCTGGTGCCCTCAAAAAGGACCAAAGACTCAAAACGCACCTGTCTAATAATAATCACACCACCCTTTTTCATATCATGTATTGGTAAATCTTCCGTTATCTTTTTTATTCTTTTGATTATTCAACCATTACATTAGCATGTTCTATTGTGAATCTTGGTTCACCAGACCAACCAATGCCATTAATGATTACCTTGAAATCAAAGCATACTCACAAGAGTTGAGACCCCTGACTGTTTTAAACTGGTGAGACTTGTTCACCCAAGAACCAAGGAAGTGAGGATAGTAGAGTTCAAAAAGAAGGGGGAAAGGGGTCCTTGAAATAATGAATGATTTATAGACAAATAACAACAACAATATGAAAAGAATAAGAAAAAAAATAAAAAAATAAAAGAAACTCTAGCTAAAAATTCATTACAAACATTCTAAAACACCTATCACGTCATCTTCGCACACCGTTTATTGCTTTATTGCTTTATTTCTATTTTTCTTTTCTTTTTTTTTTTTTTTTTTTTTTTTTTTTTAAAAAACTTACCTTTCTAGCCCTTAATACTTCTTGATTTATTTTATATACACACACATTATACATTTATCTATAGAAATATCTGTAGATTTTCATATAATTATAATTATTAATTTTTTTTATATATAAAAAAGAAAAACATTCACACTTATACTCTTAATACTGACTATGATTCCTACTATCAATTCACAATCTCAAAACCAAGAGATCTATCCTGGACGCGTCCATAATGTCTTGTCAAGAATGCTCACTGGTCTCAGGGATAGATGGAAGAATTCACTTGTCATTGAAAACCAACTTCCATTATTTGCATCGGTGTTTGTTGATGTAACTGAGCCCATAGAGAATCCTGAGCCTTTTTCATTTAAAGTAATTGAGAGTAATTTTTTTTTATTTCTATAGATCTTGATATTAGTTGTCAATTTTATAGTCTAAACATAAACCATTTGCTTCTTTCTATATTTCTTTCTCTATACATCTTTTATATATATATATATAAAATTGTATATGGTTTATATCAATACACTCAAACGCGTCAATTTTTTTTATTTTTATTTTTGGGTTACTAGAGCCATTCATTTATCGGAGACAACATGCTTAAATCAGCGGTATCGTTGTATCTTTCAAGGAAATACTCTTGGGCAGACCATGCAGACCTGGAGAGAATGTTGATTGTGATTTTTACAAACTCAAAATTTCAAAATTTAATCGGAAACAAGTTCAAGCTCGATGAATTTTGCGACGACACCGACCAACGACAAAGTGTCCCAGACATAGTCAACGGCTTTGTCGGTGTACTTTACTTGCACCATGGAATCCCCACTCTCGAGAATTGGATCACACCCTTCCTTGATTTGCTCTGTCCCTCCCTGCTGAAGCCTCTTCCGAAAGTGCTGTACAACAAGCTATTCGGATTGACCAACAAAGAAACAGAAAGGATCGTTGCTCAGTCGGCATATGTCCAGTTCACAGCCTATGTCCAGCGTGGAAAGGGCGAAATTGTAATAAACGAAAGTACAGATCCACTACTTGGACAATCACTTGAATGGGGAACCGACGTGTTGTACAAGCTGAATCCTACATCGGAATGGTACATCCATTCTCGTCAGGCAACCAACAAAAAGAGGGCGCGCGATCTGGCAATGCAAGACATCCTATCTTTCTACAAATCAAATCCCAACCTGGCACACATCCATCAACTACCCTCTGTTAACTCTGATCGGTCTACTCCCAACCAGCTGAATATCTCACCCGATGACTACACTGAAGACTTTGAATCCAATTTCTTGGCGCTCTCGACCCCGCCACCTGTCAAGCGAGACGTTCGACAGGTCGATTCTCTGAGACACAAGAACCGAACGTTCCTAGAAGCAGATGTAGATGAAGACGCGATGATGATTGCATTGATGGGCGATGTTTCAATGGCTGAGATTAAGCAAGAGCCGGGATGTGAAAATACTAATATTTCTAAAAACGGTGTGCACAAGAGCAAGAAACAGAAAACCAAAGTATCACTACTTGGAGGCTCAGCCAGCCCAGATTCGATCCGCCCACCACCAGTCTATGAACCAGCTGATCTAGAGGCAATAAAACAGATCCTGTACCAAAGCCAGAAGCTAGAGTCAATATTGAGAGAACAGAGTCGATACGGACACCCTAAATCACACATTCAACAAATCAAGAATTTCTATGGCTATAATATCGACATTTCATACGAAAAATCTGGGCCCTTGCATGGGCCTGTATTTGATGCCACATGTCGGTTCAAATTCCAGGGTTTCACCATCATTACTAACGGAAGAGCATCAAAAAAGAGCGAGGCAGAAATGCAGGCGTATGGCGATTTACTTGTGCTCCTGAGAGAATAAATAATAACAATACGAATATTCAAAGGCAAAAAGACAAAAGATAATATATAATATAAATAAATGGAAGAAGAAAAGAAGAACAAAAAAGGCAAACATTAGCATCTGTAATATTTTTTTTAAAAAAAAATTAATAATAAATATATATATGAATTCAAATTCAAGTTACTATATCAAAATATGCTCTATCTCTATATGTTAAAGTACGCGTCCATTATTTCCTAATCTCTCGGCAATTGCTATCCTACGTGTCCTCAAACTCAATATTATGGATGGCAGAGTATATTGCCTACCAGAAATCTAACATTCCTATTAGAATGATACAAATCTTTTGTAGACCAGATTTCGGCAGTACATCTATTGTCTACTCATTTGGTTCAATTTTTAGAGTAACTCCAAGTCCAAATTGATAGACTGATAAAACAAGCATACTGTCAATTTATTTCTTATAAAGTTTAATTTAGTTTACTTGAGCCATGTGTCAAAGTATCGTTCCACTTGACAATATGTTTTTTTTTATTGCTTACTTTTTTCTACTATTTAAACCCGTAATTATTATTAGTGATATAACTAATGGCTATACATGCATGTCATTTGTTGTTATGCAATGTATTAACTGATTCAATGCACAATGAAAAAAAAAAAGGCCAATGTTACTTCCCCTGAAAAACCCAAATCAATAATAAAAATAATAATAATATATGATATATGATATTGGTTAAAAAAAAAATCAAACAAACAAACAAAAGGGAAGATTTGAAATTATACGCCTCCTTGCTCTTTGGTGATCAAGGAGAAAATTATATATATATATATATAAGGATATTATCCTATCATTTCTTTGTTTTCATTGGATGACCCCTATAATGCCACTTACAAGCACACCGTCTCAGACTTTTTGAATTGCCAACCAATAAAATATTTCTATTTTAGTATTTCTTACCTTATTTGTTAATCAGCGTAACACTAAAGGCCAAATACTGGAAATTTATTGGCTTAGAAAACATAAAAAAAAAACCTGTGAGGCGCGTAATTTTTATATAAATATATATATATTTATCTTTCTTTCTTTGAAGGGTCGGTGTTTTAATATCCGCATCCTACAGTGGCGTTGCTTTTTTTCTTTTTCTTTTTTTTTTCTTTTTTCTTTTTTCCTTTTTTTTTTTAATATAATTCTACTCTACTTTATATCATGGAACAAGGTACAATTTGTATAGGTTATTTAAAAGCTATATTTTTATTTTGTAAAAAGGTTCAATTGTACTTACCCTTTTTTTTTATATCTTTTTGACACTGATAATATGAACAGTAAACGAACTTAAGACTGGACAGGTGTTTGTGATTGGTACCGGCGACGCGGGTGAATTAGGTCTTGGAACCAGCATGCTCGAACGCATGAGACCCATGCCAGTCAAGGCACTTGATGATAAGTCAATTGCAAACATTGTATGTGGTGGAATGCATACCATGGCTCTTACCAAGGATGGCAAGGTAAATAGTTATATTAATAATTAGGTATAAAAGTAAAAAAAAAAATCTAAAATGACTCGGCATTATGTATATGTAAATGTAAATAAAGTTGTACAGCTGGGGTTGCAATGATGAAGGTGCACTCGGTAGATCTGGAGAAGAGTATGAGCCTGGACTTGTAGAAAACCTTGAGGATGTCAAGATTACAAAGGTTGCCTGTGGTGATTCCATTACATTAGCCTTGTCCGACAATGGTCGCCTTTATTGCTGGGGAACTTTCCGTGTAAGTCAAATGAGTAGTATGTAAGAGAAAATATAATGAATTGAAAAAAAAAGGGGGGGGGGGTAATCTTTATTCTTCTTTCTGGTGTTGTTATTTTACAAGAGTATATATATATATATATATATATATATGTATGTATGTTTAACAACAACAGCAGAGAGAAATAAGAAAGGATAAGAAACTGATTTTTACCTTGGACATTTGACTTGTAGTGCGCTTCAGGAGCACTCGGATTCTCTCCTACCAAAGAACGCCAGACTACACCTATAATTTATCCTTACCTTGCCAACGAAAAGTTTGTTGACATTGCTGTGGGTACCGATCACTGCCTTGCTCTGTCTACATCCGGTCGTGTGTATGTATGGGGTAATGGCCAGCAATACCAGCTTGGCCGTCGTATCCTCGAACGTCGTCAACGCAACGGTTTGATTCCCGAGACTTTGGGCTTGCGCAAGATCCGTGCCATTGGCTGTGGATCTTACCACTCGTTTGCCATTGACCACAACAACCGTCTCTTTGTCTGGGGCCTGAATAACTATGGCCAATGTGGTCTCGACAGCAACGTTGATATCATTACTACACCCACAGTTATCTCAACCCTCGAGGGTAAAGGAGCCATCAAGAGTGTTGCCGGAGGTGAGCACCACTCGCTTGTGTTGATGGAGAGTGGCCATGTGTATTCTTTTGGTCGCGCAGACTCGTCCCAGTTGGGTCTTCCCAAGGACATGGTTAAGGAGTTGTCTGGGCAGGACGGACATGCGTCCGAGAGTTCCTTCAAGATGGCTGTCGGAACACCTACATTGATCCCTGATCTTGAGAATGTCGATAGCATTGCATGTGGTGGAAATCATGGTGTGGCAGCCACAAAGGATGGCCTAGCATTTGCTTGGGGATATGGCTCACAAAATGAACTCGGTAATGGTACTGGATGTGATGAGGAGACTCCTTCCAAGATTACCGGGCAGAAGTTAGAAGGACACAAGGTTATTCGTGTTGCAGCAGGTGGCCATTTTACTGTCCTTTTGGCAACTTTATAAATAAATAACAAAACAACAAAACAACAACAAAAACAGCAGATAATAATAATTATAATTATAATAACAATAACAATAATAATAATACTAGTAATAATATACATCTTTATATGTGTATGTGCAAGTGTATTTATATATATAAAACACTTTACTGATGGGTGCTTGTTCGTTTGCCTATTTTTTTTTATTATTATTATTTTTATTATTTTGATACTTTTTTTTATGTGCTTTGAGATTCTTGGCCATCTGTCACACTGAGCTGGCGTTGTTGGGTATTTCTCTTTTGTGAAAACTCAAATACTTCCGTTACTGCTTCCTTGAAGCACTGGAAATTGTAATCGATCAATCCATGCTTTTCAAAGTTATCTTGTCGCAATAGACAGATTAGAACGAGCAACCTATTTCAATTAATAAAACCATCAGTTCAAGAACTCTTTTTTCTCTCTCTCTCTCTTTTGTGGTATGTAATTATTGTATGTGGGTAGAAGGAGGAAAAAAAAAAAATAATTATCCACATTACCTATTGACTTCTCTCATGTACAGAACATCTCCATTGTCAAGTTTAATCAGACTTGACGCCTCTGCTTCCATAGGCGAGGGTGCTCGATTGTGCTGGGCCGCATCTGAACTACTACCTTCTGAAGCACCACCACCTCTTGACCCTCTATCCATACTTGATCCCCCAGAAGTTGGAGACTGCATCAATTCCCGACCATCCAATCGAGTATCATCCATGCCAATCTCTGGACTTGAACTCTGTGTTCTATCCGCCACACTTAAATATCAAAACAGTAACAATAGATACAAACCATGTTATTTCCAATCAATATCATAACAATTAGACATTCACACATATAATATATATATATATATATATATATATATATATATATATATATATTGTCTTTGCTCTTATAATCTTACCCATAGATACATTCGATATCAATCACAACATCAATCATGTCACTGCAGAGTTCATAAGAAGGCATATCAACAGGAGAACTATCGGTGGCAATATAAATCTTTGTCAGAGTATCAAACAAATATGCCTTGTCGATACCAGAGTTCTGTTGGATTACATTAATATGTTTCTTTATATTGTTGTATACAAGAGACAAATGGAATTATCCTCACCGAACACAGTACGTTGAGAAGATTCTCAAGAGTTGGTAATTCACGGATCAATTTCTGAATGATTTTACTAAATGCTTCATAAATCGAATGGTCATATATACTGGTGAGATAGTAAGTGAGGTGAATGTGTTCCATCTGTGCATCAGCCAGAGCATCTCCCATGCGTTGTTGGATATCTCTTTGAGTATCTTTAATAGCCAAAAGAAAAAAAATCAAAAATTAAAGAGGAATTTTATTATTTTATTAAGGTGTGCATATATATTTTTTTTATGTATATTTATTACTATTGTTGCTTTTGTTTTTCTTTGGTGATTTATGATATAAATATATATATATATATGTAAGCATCATTAGACTCACCAATCTTGTAGTCATCCGAAAGACCATCTACCTTGTGAATCAATACCTCAAATGTAATGCTTGGATTCACTCTGAATGCACCAGTAACAGTATAAAACAATCTGTGAAGTGCTTCTCCATAATCATCCTACATAATATCCACACAATAACCCATATATACATACATACATACATACATAGATACATATAGTATGCATTTCTGTCAACCAAAACATTGTCCCTTACCTCACACCATTATCAATGGTTCTTATTTTATGTCTTTTATTTTATTTATTTATTTATTTTAATATTATCATTACCTGTGCATCAATTACAAAGATCAAGGCTCCTACTGTTCCAAATATCTCTTGAGAATCATAAGTCATATCAAAGTAATTGACCTGACCAGGGAAATCCCAGATTTGAAAATCGATAAACGAACGTCTGTAAAATTGATATATATATATATATATATATATATATATAATTAGATTATTTAGTGATCAAAAGAATAATATAAACATAAGCATAAATACATACGTGATGTCTTCTTTTTGGATTTTGATGGTGCTTTCTAGATAGAGGGTGTCGTTCGGTGGCATCTTTCCAAATACAACGCGCTGTATACTTGACTTCCCGCTCCTTATTTTGGAACACAAGATATCAATGAACTTCGGGGTGTTCGACAGGCAGAATGGCACAACAGACCTGATGCTGTTGTAGATCCTAACCTCTGCAAGCCCATCAAAAGAATGCGGGGCTTATCGGACGAAACCTGGTCGTCTACGGTGTCGCTAAAATAAAATAAAAAGTAAGTACAAATAGCAATATACAAAAAAAAAATCGAAAATAAAGAATAAAGGTAATGAATACAACATGATAATATATAATGAAACGAAGAAAATAAGAGTCCTTGTATATATATATATATATATATATTTGGTTTTCTTACGCAATCTCTGAATCATTGTTGTGAAGGTAATCGTACTATTGGTGGCAATTTACAAGTACAAAATTAGGCTTTTTGATAAAGGTCATAGATATGGCTGGCCTCTAAAGAGATTGTCTTTGTGCCCTTACGTCCATCAAAGAATAAGTTCTCTTGGGTTGGAACAATCCAAAACAAAATAAAATAAAGAGAGAGAGAGAGAGAGAAAAAGAGTGTATTAGGATACGGGCGCAAAAGAAAAAAAAAACAAGTTGAGTTTCAGCAGGTCCGATGACGGGATGGACTCACACTGTACCACCCCAGATTTTGATTTCTTGTAACTTTCAAATCTTGTCAAGAAGAGCTTGAAGTGAATGTTCTTTAAAGACAATGTTTTGTATAATGATAAGGATAATGTTATGAATAATTTATTGTATTTCTTCCAAAAGAATAAACAGAGAGTGATTCTTTATAGACAAAGGTCTTTAAAGAGTATAACAAGAAGAAGATATAGTAGAATAGAATAGGATAGGGTTAAGATATAATATAGTATAATAGAAAGAAATGAATGTTTTGTGACAATATGTAATCTTTTTTTTTTGTTTTTTTTTTTTTTTTTTGAAAAATAATGTGTGAGTGTAAAATGGGAGTGTATATATAATTTTTTTTGCAAGGTGTTTTGTAAGTGTAATATGAAGTCTAAAGAAGATATATAAAATAGTAATAATAATAGTAGTAATAATATAAAGGAAATGATATATAGATATATAGATATATAGATAATGAAAGTGATAGAATGATTTGATTGACTGGTTGATTGGTTGGGATGAATGTAATGAGTGGGTAAGTAAATAATGTTTGTATGTTTGTATGTATGTATGTATGTATGTATGTATGGTATGTATGGTATGTATGTATATATGTATATATGTTTGTATAACCAACCAATAGAAAGTAAGCAGCAGCAGATTCTCTCATTTTACTTCACTTCACTTCATGTTTTTTTTTTTGTTTTTTTTTTTTTAAGCTTCGTCTTGGCTGATAAACAGCTGCTTTTCCATGTACTCGGAAATAGTATCCTCAAGAGGTGGACGGGATGGGAGAGATCGTTTACTGGCCATGTCAGCATTTTCACGCATTTCACGAATGACACAATCACAAAAGGCTTTGAGTGTGGTTTTGATCTAATGATAATAAAGGGTTATTAATTCCAATTGATTTTGATCGGTATGGTTTCATGAGCAAGTGAAGTGTTTAAATATAAGCTTACCATACTAAGGCCACGGTCTGTTTTGCGTGCAATCTCGGAAGGATCAAATGCATCAAACTGAAGATCAAATCGGAATTTACAGGCACTAAGGAAGAAAAAAAAATGTACACAGAAATAAATATATTAAGTAAGTAACAGATACATATAAAAACTCGGGTAATTTTTTTTTATGCTTAAATATGCATTTAGCTTTAATACATACGCAGAAAAGAATCGCAAGTTCTCAATAGCTCTATAGGTGCGCCGAGTATCTTGGTGAACTTTGTTGATAAAGCCAAATGGGCGTCGGGATCGCTTGACAATGTTGTTGTACGTATTACACAGAGTGATGCCATCTCTATTACACACATAAATAATAATAAGTATCAATTCAATATGTTTCATCTCATTTGATTTCCCGAGAAGAGTAAGAAAGTAAAGAAAAAAGGGAATAACCCCTTACACAAGACTCTGCAGAAACGCGTCTTCATCTTCATGTGGGTCAGGAATCAGAACCTCTGTACCAGCATCCGCTTCAAATGCACTCTGTCGATTGTCTTTCAAGAGTGCATAATATCGACCTAAGCAACAAAGTAAATAAATAAATAGATGTATAAAAAAAAGGTATTAATAATCTGAAAAGTCCAAATTCTTAGGAACAACAAGATGTGTGTCAGTAATGTATCTTTACCCATATCATCACCGGCAAATGACCCCCGTTCCAGCCATGATGGAATACCAAGAGATCTACCATTCTGGGCGCGCTTTTGGACCAAATCTAGTTCCGCAGCTGTTTGGGTGTCTGTAGATCCGGCAGTCGACGTAGAAGAGCCGCCCAAGAAAGAAGATCTATTCATGAGTGCCTTGATTTCGGGTGTGAACATGGCTGGGGGACTACCGATGTGGTGCGGCGGGTTAAATCCATACTTTTCGACAGTCTCGAGATAGGCATCAATCGCCAGTCGTTCTTTTTCTAGCATATTAAAGTCAGATGTACGGTAGATGTAACCATCCTCGCTGCGGTTGTCCTCTTCTTCATCAACCTCCATTCGGTGCTGGTTCTCTAGTTCGCGCATAGACTCAAGTAAGTTCAATGACGCGTGGCGCAGCTTGCTCATGGCACTGTCAGAAAGGTCGTGGCGGTTGAGGGTGTAGTTCTTGACAGCATTGATCATCTTTGTGACCGAACTCAGTAAAGGCAGGATCTGGAAAGATCCATCCGAGTCCGAATCAGACGCAGTTTCGTGTACCAGATGAGGGCCGGTTACCATGGACCATGTTGTTAATGTGCTCTGGATATCGTTAAAGCAGACCTCTAACAGCACGTCAAGATCGGTTTCTACGTCCAAGTCGATCCAACTTGGCGGAGGTGCCTTTGGTGTGGGTAGATCGTCAAACTCGTCTGGTTCTTCGACAACTTTGAAACCAAGTGTTCCAAGTCTAAAACAAACAAAGAAGTTTACAATAAGTCAATGCATAATAGATAGATAGATAGATAGATAGATAGATACTGACTTGTTGACTTGGAGTTCTCTTTTGGCATAAAAATGTTGGAGACGTTCAATCGAGCCAAGTGTCAGTACTGACGATCTTCTCTGGGCTACAATAACAAAACCAAAACCAAAACAAAACAAAAATTAGCAAGGTGCTTATTTATTATTACAAGAATACTGTAAGCCAATTTCATATTTCATATATAATATATTTAAATAGAAAAAAATAAAAGAAAAATAAGGGGGTTATATATATTTATATCTAACCTGATCGTGCGAAACCTTTGGTTTGAATACCATGCACAGGTTTCAAGTATCTTCTTCCGAATGGACTCGATGACCGTACTACATAGTCATGACTGTGTAGGTCAGGTATTGAATGATGCCATTGGGGCATTAGGTTGTCTTCTTCAGTAAGTAGCGAATGGTTTGGTTCTTCGGCAAGCTCATCATTGGGAGCGACATCCAAAGGATGTTGAAACATTGCAAAGTTAATAGAGTAGAAAGAATTAAGAAAGTAAAGGAAAGGAGAAAGAAAGTATGAACGAAATTTAAGAAAAATAAAATAAGAAGAGGAAGAAGAACAAGAAGAGAAGAGAAGCGAAGAAGAGGTTTGTGCCTTTATTTTATTTTATTTTATTTTATTTTATTTTATTTTATTTTATTTTATATATATATAATATATATACAAACTTTGGTTGCAAATACCAAAAGAAAAAAAAAAGTATTAAAGTCCAAGCAAAAGTACCAATTCTGGACAAGTCGAATGTGGGACCTGTCAAGTCACACATCCTAAAGGTGCAGTGCGACACCATCCTTTTCCCATCCGAACTCCACGCTATTCATTAACCTCTTTTCTCTCTCTCTCTCTCTCTCTCTCTCTCTCTCTTTTCATTCTTTCTTTTTTGTTCTCCTCCTCGTGTGTATATGCATATAGTTTTCTTGGAGATACAAAGAGGTCAATCTTTGTTTGTTAAAGAAGTAGTATGGCTGTACATTAAATGTTTATAAAAGCATATTCATTGTCCACTATCACTTCTATTATATATCAAAAATATATAAGTGTATAAATGTATATATGAATATATTATACAAGACATTGGTCCTTTTTTTTGTTTTAGATACCAGAGCTTCTCAACTCTTCCAAACGCTTAACAATGAACAGACTTGTGTCCAAAAAGCGATCGACACAGCTAGACAAACAAGCTTCTTCACTGCGCTCCATCTTGTTGTTAACCTTGAAGATACACTTATCCTAAAGATCATTTTTATATATAAATATTTATTTATTTATTTATTTATTTCTTTCTTTCTTTACTTATTAATCAAATTAATCTCTTCCACGTTTTCGCGCAGACAAACTAATACACACACACACACACAACTCACCCAACAAGTGTCAGCCAAGGAGTGAACGGTCTGTTGAATACGAGCCTTGGCATTTTCAGCCTCAAGGAACTATATATATATATATATATATATATATACACAAATGCATAAACGCACAAACCCACACATAAACCCCACAAACACGCGTACACGGAAATGTGGTCATGTCAGAGTGCTTTCTTTTTTGTTGTTCTTGTTGTTGTTGTCTACTTTATCTTGTGGTTTTGGGTATAATGCTGACCACATTCACTCTTTTGACAATACCTGAGCAAGTTCGCGCTGTTCGCTTTCGTTGAATTGGGGTTGGGACATGGTAAAAGCGGGGGAAGAAAAAAAGAAAAATTACAAGCGAGAGAGGGTCTTTGTTATTTTATTTTTATTTTTTTGCTTGGATGTATGCGAGCTATTCAATGCTTTTCTTACTATAGAAAAAAAAAGCTGGGTAAGGGTGGCTTGCAAGAATACGACGTCACACCATGGGTTTAAACCTCTCTTGTCCCTTTCCTTTTTCTTTTTTTTTTTAATGATAGTGAGTTGCATTAATAGCAATAGCATTGACAGTTGCAGTTGTAGTTGTTGAGGCTATTAATTAATCATAATAATAATGCATCATTTTCCACTAACCTTTTATTTTGTTTTGCACATAATAATTGAATTTTTACTCTAAAATTTTGTCTGAAATTCACCATATTCTTGTTTGTTCTTTATATATATATATGTGTGTGTGCAAAAGCATAAGTGAAAAACAGTGTATAAAAAGCAAAGCAAAGCAATTCAATTCAATTCGAGTAGTGAGATAAAGAAGACCTTTAAACAGGGAAAATGTACATAGTACTTTAAGTATGATTTTTTCTTTTTTACATTTATTGCTCACAGCATATTTATCATTTTGGACGAAATATAAAGTGCGCCTGTCTGTGCCGTACCTATATGTTCTCTAAAGTCAGCAACAGTGGTCATATTGTACATTCCATTTCACTATAGCTTTATTAGATTCAAAGTACCAATAAGTACATGAATTAAATGCTTTCATTGATTGATTCGTTCGTTCGTTCGTTCATTCGTTCTTTGTATATCATATATAAATGCAATCCAAGCTTAAAGTTAGTTTTGTTCTCAAACAGAGTAACCTCACACCAATCTTTGTGTATTTGGTACCAAAATCAATCTTGTAACCGACACTCGCACTAATTTTTATAAATGTCCACAATCTTACTGCAGCCATGTTGCATAACCACGTGTCCCTGAATGGTGTGTCTTTCTGTGCTCACTTTTGCCATATCACTCTTGTCCCACAGTACACACTTAATTCATCGACAGGTCCATCATCTCTATTACCCCCATCTCTTCTTAATTATTATTATTTTTTATCCCAGCCATTCTTTTTTTTTTTTATTTTATTTTATCTTATTTAATTACTCTTCTTCTTCTCCTTTTTAATCCATACAACCCACACCAAATACGCCAATGGATATTCAGTCAAACTGGAAACTCGGACGTGCAGCCCAATTATCTTTTCCAGCCACTGGCACAGGATTAATTACCTGTCTAACCATTCACGATGACACCATCATCTCTGCATCCGACGATTCAAGCATCACAATCACCGACATCAACACCGGCAAATTTATAAAATCTCTCCAAGGACACAAGGGAGGAGTCTGGTCTATGGAGGTTTTTGGCAATAGTCTAGTCACAGGCTCTACAGACCGGACTGTTCGCATCTGGGATATCCAGGCCGGGTTGTGTACTCATATATTCACCGGATTTACCTCTTCAGTCCGATCATTAGCCCTGGTAATACCAGCATTACTAAAAGGTGACAAACCCGAGCCTTTGGCCCCTTTGATAGTAGCAGGATCACGCGATGCTTCAATCCGTGTCTGGTGCTTGCCAGATCCTGCCGATCCAGAATACAATGATCCCGAGCCTGACGTCTGGCTTCTCCACACCTTGCAAGGGCATGAAAAGACTGTCCGGGCCATCGATGCGATTGGAAATGTGCTGGTCGCAGGCAGTTACGACAATGCAGTCAGTGTCTGGGATCTCGAGACTGGCCAGTTGGCTCATCGCATGGAAGGCCACGAGAATCAAGTCACTTGCATTGCCTTGCATTCGGCGTCTAATAGGTGCTTTAGTGGTTCGCTGGACAATACCATTCGTGTCTGGGACACCGTTACTGGCGAATGCATTAAAGTGCTCAAGAAACACTACGATAATGTCCACAGCCTGACCCTCACTACAGACTACCTCGTGTCTGCTTCTGCGGATGGAAATGTGCGTATTTGGTCATTGGATAGTCTGGAATGCGAACAGATCATCATCTGCTATCCCTTAGGTGCAAAACATCTGTTTGCAGACGACAACATGCTCTTGACAGGTTCGATTCAGGGTGTTCAGATGTGGAATATCAAGACCGGCAGACTCGTGAAAGATTTAATTACGGATATCGACTGTGTTCAACACATGGTTGTCGATGAACGCAGATGTGTTACGGTTACATGCACGTAAGTTGGCGTTAGCATTGGCGTTGTATTTGTTTTCTTTTTGTTTTGTTTTAATGAAATGTTATCTAAATACTTATTATCATTATCATTATCTATTTGTAGTAATGATATCATTGGATTCCGTGTTTTGGACTTTGGTGCTGAGCCAAAAGAGGTTGAATTGGAGGACAATACGGATGAAGCGGTTGAATTTACAGATATAGTAGAAGATTCAAAAAGCTCAAAGGAAACTAAAGATACAGAAAAAGTACAAGTAGAAGAGCCAGCAGAAGAAGTAGAAGCAAGAGACGTAAATGATATAATCTATCAAGATGAAAACAAGCCAAACACAATCATTTTCAACCGAGAAGAAATAGCTGTATAGACAATACACTCCCACACACACACACACACTCACACATATACACATATACACATATCCACTCACCTTACACCCACATATTATTATATATTTGCCTACACTGTAGGAAGTGGCAGAATTTATAACTCCGGCATAGTTATATCATATACGGATCATATATATTTCCTATGAGTCTGGAGTTATAGATTCTGCCAATAGCATGTCAGCTTCTAGTAAATTAAAATCATTTACAGTGAATACTATTTATGGAATTTCAGATTACTTTGCACCTAGTCCAATCAAATGCTTTAAACATGGTAGATCTACACTTTTTTTTTAGGTACCTCTATTCTTATAATTAGTTCAACAAACCCACAGTTTTATATTGGAATTTTATGGCTTTTTATTTATCAGAATAATAGAAGTTAAGCATAAAGAAGTAGGCAAAGAAGAAGTACTAATTTATATGATACTTGGTAGCCGTTTAAGCTATAAATTTGATATATGATATACATATATCTAAAAAAAAAAGACAGGTATTCTCAAAGTACTAAGATATTGATAAAGACATGTATGTTGCTTAATTGAACCTTTTTGCTGTTCACCAGCGTGTAAGGGAATCATCGAGGAAATTGACAAACTTTCTAAAATAAGGACTCTGATTACAAAAAAAGGATGTGCTAAACAATCATACTTTATAAAGCTAATTTTCTATAGCCAATATGAAACAAATCATTAACAAAACAAAACAAAAAAGTAAGAAACAGATGCTTAATAACAATCGTAATCTTATATGACACAACACAATTCCCTCGATGCAATTTCTTCGTACGCTGGTGAACAGCATAAAACAAAATTGCTCAAACCTCCCTAATATGTCGTGCATGGCTTTTTTCTTTCTTCCTGACTTTGCTGCCGGCGTGCCATGTTCAAAATAGAAATAAAGAAACCCCAGCTTTCTAATAAGTTACTACACCAATTTTCTTTTAAAAGCACTCTTGTAGTATAAAAAAAACATAGCAACGATCAACCAATAAAGGTCACTACTACTCTTTAACTTGAGCCAGTAAACATAGTTTGCCTTTAGTAAAGCTTACAGAAAGACTTTTTTTTTGGTAATAATTAAATTAAAGACAACAATATATGTATTGTCATTACAGACGAGTTGTTTGTGCTTTGTGTGTATAATAGAAGGCGGCACAGTTAATCTTCCAACCTATTGTAATTTTTGTTGTTGAATTGTTTAGTCCCTTTACTTTCTCTCTCGATCGCCTTTTTCAGTTAAACAGATACAGATATACATGTGTGATAGAGATTTAAGACATATGTATTAACAAAACATACACATACACATACAGAAATACTGGAAATAATTATTAATCAGTTTAACAAGTCATTTATTCAAATTTGTCAAATTTAACTGTCTTTTTTTGTCTTGATTATTAGCTTAATTTAAAGCAAACCTTTTGAAGAAGAAGAAGAAGAAGAAGAAAGTAGAGATCTTTGTATGTGCTTGGGTGAACTTATATCACACCAGCGGGGACAAGACTACTGTGCCCAATTGTAAGACTACATATGTATGTTTTATTAATAAAACAAAAATACCAGATATAATTATAAAGTAGATCTTTTGAGGTATATCTACATACGAATATGCTGTGTATATTTATTTACAGTTATAAGCTTTGATCTTTATACAGTTTACATGAGGATAGTATTAAACAAGTGCCAAATTGACTTTATTAACCAGACGCACTACAGAAGCGTATGACCACTGTACTACTTGACAAAAGAAATACTATATTATTTATGTACAGAAAAATAAAAAGTTACTTTAATAAGCTGTATACAAAACAGGACTTATGATTTGGAGAAAGGAAGAAAGAAAAATAGGATACACGGCAATAAAGATTATTCTTTTTCTACCTACACCCGGGTTGCAGGATGTAACATGAAAATCATTAGACTAGTTAAATATATAGATCTTCTTTAACATATAAGAAGAAAAAGAACGAAGTAAGATAGAGAGAATAGTATCATCTTTATAGACTTGAAATTCAGATGGCTTCTATTTAAGCCTAGAGATGTAAGCTAAGCTACAGATGGATATAATTCATCGTAATGGACAATGCAATATGTATCATACTATTTAGCAAATAAACTATTATATTATGCATGTGTCTTTGCTTACACATCCACAGTTGATAGAGCCATTTGAAATCAGCATTAAAAAAAAGGTGTCAAAGAGATTAAATGGTCATTTACATATACATACATACATACATACATACATATACATTATGCCATACTGTTTAACTGATATCAGCTCACATTAATAGCCTTGACGCTTAAAGACTTTAGAGACACAGCAAAGACAAGCAAGCAAGCAGAAATGTATCAAGCATTACCTCACTTACTATCTGTTATTTGATTTTATTAATGTATTTTCCCATATTCTATCCAGTATAAGTTTTGTAAATATATTTATTTAGTTTCAAGTGTCAAACCATCGATCGATTTACCCTTCTTTCCTTTTTTATCAATATATCCGTATGCCGTTTTCTTTATATTTATTTTAGTATTTTCAACCTACTGCTTTCAACCCACACACACACACACACACACATACATACATACATACATACATACAAGCTTATATATTAGTCACTTGTCTACGTAGTGGATATATTGTTAATTCATGTTGTGTATGATAGTATTCCCAAACTTATTTTAAAAAGAGAATCTCAATAGCAATATTATGCGATATTACTCTTCTTTTTATAAGCCTTATTTAAGGAACCCCAGATCAACTTGGTATAAGAGTCTTTTTTTTTTTAAAGAAAATAATAATAATAATAATAATAGTGAAACCAACTTCTCGACATTTATTACGCAGGTTATTATCATTATTAAGTTTAAAAAAAAACAAGGTAAACTTACTCTATGACCTCTTTATCCATCTAAACCTTTCCTCTTCCTCTTCCTCTTCTTCCTCTTCTTCTTCTAATACTTAGAATACTACCCAAACACATACATACACACACATACATACACAAAATAGAGAATAAAACATTTATCAATCTCATCTTGCCGCCGAAACGTACTCTAGATCTGTTACCAGTAATTAGCAAAAAAAAATACGACATCTATCAATTTTATATACATATATATGTATTCCTCGACATTTCCTTCAATGGCTCAATATTCGGCTAAACAACCACAACAAGCCGATTTTACAGCAAATGCTCACAATGCAGAAAACCCGAGTTTTAAAAACACGCCGGTTTCCCCTGCTGAAAGCAATATTTCAGGATCGACAGGTACACAGTTAGTATAAATATGTACATTAGCTTCTCTTGTGTTTAGAGATTATGACAGGGCTCTAAAATAAAAAGAGATGCGTACTACAGAATGGCGTCAGAACCAAGATTCTATTTCGAAAAACAAGTCAAACGCCGAGTCAGTAGATCTATCAATCTCTCATGGATCGGCTTTCGTGCCTGTATCTCAACACGGCATACAATGGGCAGACACCAACATGACTTCTCCGATGCCAAACAACCAAACAGATCTTCAGATCACAAAGGACTCGTCTTATTCACACCAGAATTCTAATTATCACACCACAAAGACTATCAAATCAATTCAGACTGGTTTGACGGATCAATCACATCGATCTGTGGTGCCAAGGGTTAGACTTACAACGACCATGTGGGAAGATGAAGACACCATATGCTACCAAGTCGATTTAAAAAATGTCTGTGTTTCTCGAAGAAAAGGTAAAGGAAAGAATAAGAAAGAAGAAGTGTATATTCTTACAAATCTTTTTTAAATATATATATATTTGCTTATTTTATTAGACAACAACATGATTAATGGAACAAAATTACTCAATGTCACTGGTATGTCTCGAGGTAAACGGGATGGAATCCTAAAGAATGAAAAGGATCGAGTGGTTATCAAGGTGGGAGCTATGCATCTAAAAGGGGTGTGGTAAGTTCTTGATATATATTTCAAGGGTTACACATATATAATAATAATTAACAAAAAAAT
Source organism: Phycomyces blakesleeanus NRRL 1555(-) (assembly GCF_001638985.1). Taxonomy (NCBI): domain Eukaryota; kingdom Fungi; phylum Mucoromycota; class Mucoromycetes; order Mucorales; family Phycomycetaceae; genus Phycomyces; species Phycomyces blakesleeanus. The sequence continues at coordinate 32,614 of NW_017265137.1, read as the reverse complement.
ATATACTATATGTGTATAATTGTGTATATGTTTTCTTCTTCTTCTTTATTCTTTATTCTTTAATAGGATAACCTTTTCAAGAGCTTATCTACTAGCAACTCGTTACAAAATACACGATTCACTTTATCCGCTTTTTGTGGAAGATCCGAGTATATTTCTTTATGTTTCGCCATTTCAACATTCGGCTGGTAAATTGGACAGTTCGGGACAATCTTACCGGAGGTTGTCTTCATTTGGAAACACTTCTGGGGTAGTCAAAGGCTCAGGGATAAGCTCTGCAGATACGCACGGACCAACAACAACATCAACAACAACAGCAGTAACAACAATAGCTGCTCAACAACCAGGTAAATTCCAATACAAATACCCATTCCTAATTTTACGTGTTTATTTTATTTTGGTTACCTAAATAATTATATATATATATGTGTGTGTGTGTATGTATTTGGCTGCTTACAATCATGTATAGATCATACAGCACAGCACGATAAAACTCATCATAATAATAACGTGACTTTAGAGCACTCGTCCAGACACACACAGCAATTTTACGAAACTGTGAATGGAATCAGTGACACTTGTCATCCATTAGAAAGCAGCAGCACTCAGCATGTATTTTCTAGAAACTCTCTGAGCCATGGATCAAATACACCTACTGTTCTTGGTCAGCAGAGTCAATACAAAGACATGTACTCAAAAGGATGCTTTATAAATAATCCACTACAAGAATATAACCATAAATACACAGTTCATGAGAAGTCTAATGAAGGTATGTACAACTATAGCATGAATACATCGTGTAAAGGTAAAGTATTAATCTTCTATATACATACATTAAAATATATCTATCTCACAATACTTATATATTAATTGTGTTTGTTAACTAATATAATAATGATAATAATAATAATAATAAAATACACACAATACTTTAACTGACTAACCCATATGTTCCAGTAACAACAAGATACCCGAGTTATAATGTTAACATGAACCCCCAACCTTCTGGATTGGCAGTGATACAAGGAGCAGAGCCTTACATGGGACCAATGTTCTCTCCGTTGCCTATGGAGGCAGACACAAGATACAACGGATCTTCTAGCTCGCATAGTACTTACCGCGAAACACTCTCTATAGACACGTATTCACGCGGAGTCCATTCACGCTTTCATCCCTACACGTCCCCAGGAAAGCACTCCTCGGATACTAGATCCTTGAGCATAGTTTCGTCTAATACAGATGATGGGTACATATTATCAAAGCCAAACAAGAAAACTCTACATTAAGTAGTCGTGCGTCTTTTCTTAAAAAGATTATTTCTAATTATGCACTGTTTCAATGAAAGCTCCAAAAAGAAGAGAAAAACAAAGCAAAGAAAGCCTTTATTCTCCCACACTTCCCCCTATTCATTTGACCATGCACTCACGATGAGAATAATCAGGATGTTATTTTCTTTCTCTCTTTCTTTAATATTTTAATACAGATAGTATATTTCTATGTACTTATGTATACCTCAATGTAAAGTAACGCATAAATACAACGCTCTTTACATTATGTATTCAGTTAATAATTTCCAAATTTTATTTTACTTGTAAATATATATATATATACGGCTTGATAATTTGTATGTACATTGTTGTAAGCTTTTAGACAAGTCTTCTTTTTGTCATTCAATTAATGATAATAATAATGATAAATATAAGTATAGAGCATGTGTATCGAAGTAGGGCATGTATACTTCACGCACATGCGGAATTGATATCTTTTGTTTTCCTTTTGTTTTCGGCTATCTCATCATATTCGGTTCATTATGTTGACGTGGTTGGTGGTGGTTGTATAAGATAGTGATCTTATTGTGGTGTAATTCCAAGCACAGTAAGAGTATTTCCAACCATAATCAAACTGCCAGTGGCTAATATCTGAACCTTCTTAGTCTCAGGTGCCGATTTGGCGTAATCGACTATCCACTCTGTTGCCTCTTCAAGTGATCCAACAACATGAACATTTTCAGCATTGAATGAAGGGACTTGTTTTACCCAGCTCTCTGCCAACAATGCCTGCATGGATAAAACATCAGCCATAGAGACTGTGTAGTTGGTATTGTCTATAAATACTCATGGTTAGTTATAAATTAACCCATATTTTTTTTATAATTACCTGCCGAGTCACCTTCCCGGTATGTCATATTGGTTGTAAAGATTACATGATCAAATCCAACAAATGACTGTATTTTAGAAATAACTTGCAACAAGTTTGGCCCGTCTCTGCCGTTTGAGGTATTGAATACCAAGATTCGAGACACATCCTTAATATCCTTCTTGTCTTTTGCTACTTGTCTGAACCAGTCTACACACACTTGGAGACTCTCGAGGGTATGGGCACCGTCAAGATACCATGTTACGTCTCGGGGGTTGGGGATTTGGGAAGCATACTTTGTTTCTGTCGCGCAAAGCTGTTGACCACGTCCAGGCCACTTTACATTTGCGAGACCCTTTCTGAATCCAGCCGGAACAGTCTCTGTAAGCTCAATTTGACGACAGTGCTTCAACCAGATCTTGCAAAGTGCAATAGCAGTCAATGCGTTGTATTTTTGGTGAACACCAGCCAATCCTTTTTTTTTAAATAATAATAATAATAATTAAATGCAGTTTAGAAACAATGTAATAATCATACAACAACAACAATAAATGTCTTACCAATTTCTACGTCCTTCAAAGCATCAATATCACGGGCGTGCAAGACTTGTAATGGAGCCTAGTTACGTTATATGAATTACTATCCTTTTTTGCTCATTTTTTTGATTATAAGGTATAATGATATATTATTTACCTCCTTCTCTTTAGCTCTTTCTTCAATTACTTGCATGGCCTCAGGAAGTTGCTCGAATGCAATAGCAGGAACGTGATTCTAATATATATATATATTAATGTCAGTAAAAAAGCTTTCGCTACTTTTTTTTTATAATCATTTTCTTTCTCGGAGGTTTTACCTTGATAATACCAGCCTTGTGCCATGCAATTTTATCAATAGTGTGACCCAAAACACCAACGTGATCCAATCCCAATGCTGTAATACCGCATACAACAGGACGCTCCACAACATTTGTAGAGTCATACTCTCCACCGACACCAACTTCAAGGATAGCAACATCAACCTTGTAACAAAAACGCGTTAAGTATGCTATTCTTATTCTTGTTATAATTAGCCATACATATACAGCACATACCTTTTCCTGAATAAATGTATGGAAAGCCACCAAAGTCAAGTAGCGGAAGTATATGGGCTTATCTGGGTGCTGTCTCTGGTCTCTCAAAGAAGCCTTTAAATCCTGTGTAGAATCCCTGTAAGATTTTCTTTCTTTTCGATAAACTCTAAAATATCATCATTTCTTTTTCGATTATACCTTCTCACTCAGACCGGCCTTTATCAATGCTTCTTCCTTTGTACTTTCTAGTCTATCCCACACTTCGTTGGAATACTTTGCAAACAGCTCCTCGCTCACGGGCTCGCCGTTGATTCTGATCCTCTCACGAACAGAAATGAGATGAGGAGAGGTAAATAGACCGGTTCGGATAGGCTTCTCGTCCGAACAATTACGCAAGATAGACTGGGTAATTGCACTAGTAGAACCTTTTCCTTTGGTTCCTGTCACGTGAATTACGTTCAATTTATCGAAAGTTTTGACCTATACACACGCACAACAGTAATAATAGCTGTCAGTTTAAAGCCGGGACGCGATAGATAAGAAAAAACAATTTGTTTTGGTTTACCTCGTAGCCAATACGTTTAAAGTAGTCTCTCATTTCAGGCAGACTTAATTCGTTTGCGCGCGGGCCTGCTTTTCTCAGTTTCTCGAGTAGAGAAGCATTCGTTTGCAATGAGTTGATTCTTTCAATGGCAATCTATAGCGAAATGAGTTGAGATTCCACATTCTTTTTTTTTCTTTCTTTTTTTTTAAAAAAAAAGAAAGGTCTAGAGTTTACAATTGTACGTTACTTTAAAGTCGGTCATTTTTGTAAGGGTGGTATACCACTGTTTGGAAGAGGTTTGAGAAAAGAGTGCAGGAAGGCGTACCATACAGTCAAAAACTTATTCCTTTATACTGAGAAATAAAAAAAAAATGATTGCACAAAAATTTAAACTCGAATTGAGCACATCTGATCTCCAAATCTCTAAAAAGCAAATTTGACTCTGTTTGATGAAGGATTGGCCAATCCAAACCCTCCATCTCCATCAGTATTTTTTTCTCTTCTTTTTTTTGGCTTTTGTTAGATCTCAAGTTAAGCTTCTAATGCTCGGTTCTCAGGGATACTAATATTGATATCAATTATTATTTTCCAAGATTATTGGTAACCAAAGAGAGAGAGAGAAAGAGAGAGAAATATGTATTAAGTTTGTAACATATTGTTTCATTTCAAGGAACATAGATCCAGCCTTCAATTTGATCCGAAATATCTTTTGCTAATGCTTGTACGGCCTTTTCGTCCTTGCCAACAATACTCACCACAACACGGGTCCCATGGGAATCCTGGCCCCACTTTGGGTAGCTTCCGATTTTAATATTATAATCCTTAACCTGATTCTGTGCTGCTGTCAAGCATTGAGCAATTTTTCCTTCTGGTTGAGCCGTGGCAATCTGGATACGATGGTACTTTTCTGGAGTGGAACGTCCGGTTTTAGCTTCAATTAATGATATGAGGTGAGGTTGAAGAGAGTGTATGAGTCTCTCGAAAAGACGAGGAATTCCGGGTAGAACATGTATGTTTTCATTCACAACCACTATAGGTACCCAGAGTTCAGGGGAGGTACGAATGAGTTTGGATGGTTTTGGAAATATTGCCATTCGTTTTCTAGCATCATTAAGAACCCAGTCTTTGATGTGACTTGATTTTTCTTCCATTTGTTTGCATGTTTCCAGGTCGAGTTCAAGAGGAAGATTGTACGCTTTAGCTAGAGCAGCATAAGTGATATCGTCGTGTGTTGGTCCTGACCCATTTTTTGTGGTTATTAACCAAATAAAGACCGATGCATTTAAATGTGAAATACCTACCTATACCACCACTGGTAAACACAATATCGTGTTGACTTGAGAGTCGTTTTATGGTTTCTTCAATAGCTTTGTATTCATCCGGGATTATCTCTACTCGCTTCAGGTCGACACCGATATCAAAAAGGGACTTGGCTATCTTTCTTTCATAAGTCAATTACTTTTATTGTATTAGAATCAGAATGTGTCTTGCCTAAAAAATGAGCGTTGGAATCGCGTGTTTTGCCATTAAGGATCTCATCGCCAATAATGCAGCATGCTGCTGTAAATGAGTTACTGGGAGGCATTGTTCGTATAGACCGATGAAAAATATTATGTTGAAGAGGTTTTGCTAGCTGTTTGACAAAAGGATTAGAGACTCTTACTAGACCAAATAAGAGTGATATAGTCATTGTCAAGCGATTCTCTTTTTCTTTTATTTTTGGTCTCTTTTTAAGTTTTCCCGCTACACACACACACAGAACAACTGCTTAAAATCAAGGGTTTTAGGTACCTTGCTTTGTAGCGCACTTTCAATAAGCCAGTATCGACATTAAAATATAAGGGCATCTTCAGAGCATCTTCAGCAGTCGGCTAACTTTTATTTTATCTGGGATCAAAAATTGTCACTTTTACATAAAAAAAGCCACCCCGCCCAGCAGTTAATTTTTTCTCTAACTTTTAAATAAATTTTGAGAGTGCTTTCAGCTAGAACTTTTAAATCCCTGTCAAATATAGCAGCTAGATAAAATTTAGGACCATAAATTTTTCATAAAATAAAATAAAAGGAACTGCTGGGAAATTAACTTTTGTGAACGCGCTGGTTAGCCTTTTCGTTACACTAGTGGAGATTCAATTAGGACTAACCAGGTGTTCAATGAGGGTGTGATTATAAGGGTTTTTAAGATAGAAACAATTATATAGGATTTGAGAATCAAGGTGTAAAATGGTCTTTATTTCATGTTATTTGCCTTTGCTTTTATATTGTTTCTATCCTATTTTTTACATCATTAGGTGCTCGCCACCACCTGTAAATATATCGATATCGAAAATTGAATGTCATCTCAAATATCCCAAAAGGATTATAACCTGCTTTTTATTCTTGTCTCGTTTTGGAAGAGTAAATATAAATACTAAAATAACTAATTTTTCTCCTAGTAATCTTTTTTTTTTTTAATATCAAACCCAAAAAAAGAGTGGTGGTAGTTTAGATTTCCTTTTTTTGACCCTGATTAGTTTGAGTAGATGTATTTTGTAACTTCAAAATCGTCGATATCCCTTTCCTTTTTGAAATTTTGTTCCCTTTTGGGATCCTGATTATTTTGAGGGGCTTTATAGATTGGGAACAAAAAACAGTGCTTAAATCTTCAAAATTGAAAATTTTCCGGGTGGTGGCGAGCACCTATTGTTTTATCATTTTCTAAGGTTCGCTAAGTCCCTTAGTTCTCTACTAATGTCTTTAGTTCTACACTAATTGTCTTTAGTTTTGTTGCTATGATTTTATTCTTTTCTAATTTCAAAATCCGTCGCAACGACAATTTTAGATAAAAGTCCAAATGTGGTATAAAAGTCGGGATAAAAGTTACTGCTGAAGATGCTCTAATATTCTAAAAACTTTTTTTTTCTTTTTCTTTTGGTGCATAAGTCAAGTAAAGTATTAGACAAAGTATATTTATAGACTTGAAAGTTGAAAAGGCTCAATATAGCTGACTATACGATTGTATTAAAATAAACAAAGAAGTATAGACATATATTTAGCTTGAAGGCTGAGTCGAAGCCATATTTATATTAAACTAAATCTGAAACAAGAGATTTGTGTAAACTTTAATGTAATATCGCTGTATACTTATACTTTCAATAATGAGTTATAATGAGCTCCAAGGGAGTAAAGATGCTTGTAGTACCTATTGAATGCCCTCGGTGTATCAGAATCTGCCGGTTACATATGTCAGGTACTTACGCTACAATCAATGGTTTCTTATCTGTAAATTCCTCCTCCCCAACCTTTAGTACAGGAGATCCCATCTGAACAACATATATCGGCACTTTTTTAGCCTTTGAGAGAGCGAGAATCTGCATAATTTGATTTTTATTATTATTAATACGTTCACCCTAAAAAACAAACAAACAAACAACAGCAATTTTGGGACAGTACCTCCAATTGGCCACCCCATCTTGGCGAGTTTTCAACATCATCGCAATAATGCTTGAAATCATCTAGATATAAAACCAGTATCTAAACAACCTCCTCTTTGCGAAGTATTTTAAGATATCCTTTACCTGCACTAAATATGTTTCCATCGTCCTTATATAAAAATGGAATGAAATCGTTTGGGTGCTCTCTCATGTATTGCGCTGCTTCTTTTCGAAGTTTATGATAATCTGTCTAATATCAAGAAATAATGTTTTTGTTTGCTTGTTAGTTTGATTATTTATTCATCCATTATTAATCAATAACATGGTTAGGCCTGATGTACATTATCTAAAGAAGTTTACCTCTTCATTATATATATACTCCAGTTGTTTTGCAATAGAGTTGTAAAGACTAAAATTATGGTCAGTTATATTTCTACTTTTAACTTAGCTCTCTTACCAATGGCCATCAGGCGAAATCTAGGTATATTAATCGAATAATTAGATATATCCTTTAGATTTCATTAAGGCTTCAAACATACTTCTTGAACTTTTAATTTCATAGGAGCTAATAGTTCTTTGATAGCTTCACTCTCTAATTCTCCCATATCCACTTGTCCCGAGGCTTCTTTCTCTGCTTCATCGCGTATTTTTTGTAATTCTTCCTCTCTACGTTGCTTTTTTAGGTCGTGTTTATTGGGTTTCTTCTTCTTTGGAGTGGTCAACGCTGGAGATGGCATAGGTGCTACTGGCTCTTCCTCTTCAGTTAGGAACGTAAGTCTGTCTAGAGAAATACCGTCATCTGGAGTCTATTTACATAGCTATAAGTCAAACGCTATGTTATACTCTGTGGACTTTAGGGGGTCTTGCTACCTCTTCTTCTCCAATTAGTTTTCCAGATAATAGAGACTTAAGTTGAGTGAGCTCAAGCTCTTGTTTTTGCCGTAATTCACTTTCAAGTTCTGCTGCTTTAGATGTCATTGCTCTCTTCTTGCGTTTGTCACTTTTGGGAACAGACTTTCGCATATTTGAAATGGTGCTCTGAAGATCGCGTTGCTCAAGTCGGTGACGATGCAGCATACTTTCTAAAGTCTCTTCCTCATTTGAAACAGGTTCGTGCGTTGGTGAAGGGCCAATTACTGCAACGTCTGCTACAGAATCTATAAGGTCTTCGGATGTACTCATCCTAATGTCAAGAATAAAAAAAAGAAGCTTCTCGATAACCGTGACCACGAAATTTAAACTGATCGCTTTAAAGGTAAGGTGCTCACGCAGTGGCTCATCGATGAGAATGCACCTTCCATAGTTAGAAGGTTACATTATTATATTTGGTAATTTATATTCAGTGTCCGTGGATTTTATTCCTGCTGTCTACGAGAGGTGCTCACGGAGTGAAGTGTCAATCGACCAAAAAGTGTCAATCGACCAATTTGGAAGGGTCTCAAGCCTAAATATGGTATATACTTTTTAAAGTCCACAAAAAATATCCCTGCTCTTGACCAGGGACAAATTATTTTCAAATACCATATATGGTATTTAATTTTCTTGCTATCAACACGGTGTGTGAGAACCATTTTTATTTCATTACTTTGTCTTGCTTTTCAATCTCTTTTTAATTATATATGCTAATATATTTTTACTCACAATAGTATTATTGAAATACGGCTTGTTGAAACTTGCGTTAAAAGCCATATTTTACATGTTTTCTCTTAATAACACATGGAAAATAATTATATTTCATTTGTTATATTTTTAAAGAGATATAAGTGTCTTGAGTATAGTATTTTATTATAATACCGACATATTATTACGTATACGGCACCTAATTTGTATTTTAAAAATTTACCAAAAATAGATATAAAATTTCATCGATGAGCCACTCCGTGAGCACCTAGTATATGGAAATCACCGCCAAAATTTAGGTCCTTGGCTGGTGCTTGAGAGGCACCTTAATATCGAGGCCTTTAATAGTGAGAGGGACGTTTTTCTTTTGGACTTTCTTGTCATAACAAAAAGTTGATAAAAAAGAAGTACTGAAATAGGTGGTTGATTGACATCATCATGTACGCATTCTGTAATATGGGTTGGTAAGACAAGATATTATTTTTACTCACATGGGATTTATTGAATTCATATATGCATATAAAGAAGCATGTTGAACTATTAATTTTAAAAAAGTATCTATCTAGTTTATTGGAAACTAACTAGTTAGAAACATAATTAACGTATTGACAATGGTGTCAATGGTTATTACTATGGAAAGTTACAAGCCTAATAGAACTGTTCTTTTGGGTCTAGGCGGACCTTATTAAGCTAAAATACTTTGCAGTTCATGTAGCACAAATGTCCTAGAAATGTGATTGTCATGACGATTTGTATACGTTGACCAGAAAGTTTGTTGTCTTGGAAACATATGATAGCCACTACCACAAATGAAGTTAATAATAAATAAAAAGTCTTGAAAAACCAAGATTGAATATATAAATTAAAGTTGAACGCTGAAAATATGCGAAAGTCTAGTAAGGGGATAGGATAAGTCTGGGCGAATGAATAGTTTGAGGTTATGCTACGGAGGCTGAATGTATACGTATTCCACAGGACTGTGCGGGACAGCAACATTGTGCCGAATCGCTGGAGAAAGCGTTCCCGCCTTGTACCAGATCGGTTTGATAGACTCTGCTCTCGTTCTCAAAGCAATTAGATGAATACATACGCCTAAAGAAATTGAGATACATATAAGACAATAATGTGGGTTATTAAGTACGCTATGCCTATAGAAAAGCAACTGTCCTGAAATCATCATAATATGTACATATATATATTATAAAAAAGACTATTATTCAGGGATCAAACAATACCAGAAAACATTGCATTTCAGCTAATCTTATTTGTTCCCAAAACATAATGATCTTTATCTGAGACCATTTCCCAAATGCGCCCCTCAAATCCATACTTCTCAGTCCGCTTATAAAAGCCGGCTGTTCGCGATTTTTTGCCTCTTGTCTGCCATCTTTCTTAACCTATCTTTTCTCTCTTTTCCTTCACAATGACAGCAAAAACAAGTAGCAATAGTACAAATACACCTAAGGAAGGAGCGAAACCCAGCAGAAATAATTCTCAAAAAGATGGATCAAAATCTACGCCCACATCTTCCTCTAGTGGTTTGACGGAAACCATTCAAAGCGTAGATCTTGAAGCAAAACTTGACTCGAAATCCGTTATAGCTAAGATTGGCACAACCGTTCCCAAAATTGAGTCGGCCGGCATTTCTTCAGAAATTCCCCTCCTTTATGCCATCACGCTCTCTGACGATGGATCCCCTGAAGACAAGAAAGCGGTATGTAAAACACGTTCAAAGTATAATAGCATCTTTTTTTTTCTTTCTTCTTTACTAATACGTCTTCTTCAGTATATTCGTATTCCGCTCAATGAGAAGACAGCGATACTTCGCTTCATTCTTAAAGCAGGGACATCAGCAGCCGGAGGTCATCCAACGCTCTGTACAAACTACCCCGTTAAAGGGTAAGGCTTTGTTAAATACAGCAACCATAGCCATTGTACTCACTATCTGTGTTGATATTTCTTTATTTAGTGCTTTTGATAGGCACTCATTTCATCCTATACCGTAAGTATATAATATTCATGCTCCACTTATATACTCAAATGTTATCGTTTTTAGCTTTGTCACAGACGAAAAACTATTGGGTGCCTATTGTGATGTTGAAGTTATCAACCCAGGTGTATATGAATACCGCGTTGAGTACACCAATAACACGAAAAAGCAAGTTTCAACATCCGGGTTCATTGTAGCCGAGCCTAGGTTAACAATTGAGACCAAGGATGGCAAAAAACCATTGCCATTGGACGCTCTTATGGCTCTATCAGTTGTGCCAAAGTGGATGGGACCTGTTACAGAATGGAAAAAGCAGTTGGATATGATCCACAGCGGGGGGTATAATATGATTCATTTTGTGCCCATGCAAAAACGCGGTTCTTCAGACTCCCCTTATAGTATCAGCAACCAATTGGCTTTCGCAGATGACCTGTTCAACTCCAAAGACGTCAAAAAATCCGACAAGGAAAAACTAGCCATAGTTGAAAGCACCTTGAGACGTATTCAAAAAGATTATGGTATTTTATGTCTATCAGATGTTGTGTGGAACCACACTAGCGACACCTCGCCATTTTTGCTAGAGCACCCAGAAGCAGGTAATTTTTATAATTTTCTATTAAAAATAACCTACGATGCACAACTACATCATAACAATAACAACAAACTCTTAATTAGGTTACAATTTACACAATTCTCCTCATATTGTACCTGCGTATGAGTTGGATACTGCATTTATTGAACTGTCTGTAAACATGGAGGAGGCGGGCTTGCCTCGCAATATTACGTCTGAAAGAGATGTGGATATTATCATGTCCTACGCAGCTAAACACACCATCCCTGCACTGAAATTGTACGAATACCTTGTCCTCAATGTCACTGAGCAAAAGGAGACTTTCAAAAAGGCATTGCTAGAGAAAATTAAGTGTGATCCTAGAAAGTACCTCGGGCGTCGCGATCTTGGACACTTGTCACTCAAAGAACAGGCCGATATTTTGAGCGAAGATGCTGTCAAAAATGGCAGCCCTGGAAAGCGTTTCAATAAATCAGTTGACCTTTCCCACGCCCTTTCCTTTGTTTTGGCATTGAACGGTATTCACACGATAGATACTGTAGGAGGACAAGAAGACAAATTAGTTGAGAAATATGGTCACATACTGGATGAGTATAACTTGCCTTACTATAAGATTTACGACGAAAATGTCAGTGCTGCTATTAGCAATATCAAGAGCCGTCTTTCCTACACCAGATTAGACCAGAATGGGCCCAAGTTTGGAGAAATCACAAAGAGGTAAGACATTAGAGATAAATGAATAATAATGATATAAAAAGTAAAATGCTCATATGTAAGTCATTAGTTCCCCTATTGTTGAGAGTTACTTCACTCGTCTTCAAGACAAGGATAATAAGCACCCTCCTGGAAGTATGCAGCTAGCTAACAACGGCTGGATCTGGAATGCCGATCCTATGAACGACTTTGCTGGACCCAACTCTCAGGCCTATTTACGCCGGGAGGTCATTATCTGGGGTGATTGTGTAAAGCTTCGATATGGAAAGTCGCCAAAAGAAAACCCATGGTTGTGGAATCATATGCGTGAATATACCGAGCAAGTTGCAAACATGTTCCAGGGTATCCGCATTGACAATTGTCACTCAACTCCCATTCCGGTAGCTGAGTACCTTTTGGACGCTGCCCGCAAGATTCAGCCCGATCTTTACGTTCTTGCTGAGCTTTTTACCGGATCACCAGATACCGATAACTTGTTCGTTTCTAGATTGGGTATCCATTCACTTATTAGAGAAGCCATGCAAGCTTGGGATACACACGAATTATCACGTCTAGTTCATCGTCACGGAGGAAAACCTGTGGGAAGTATGGATGAAGATATGACATGGAGGTGCGTCCCGTATGAAAGGGAGGAGTATGACCAGGTTTACTATATTCCTGTTTCTCATGGCAGCATGCCCCGGGCTCTCTTTATGGATTGCACTCACGATAATGAGACGCCTTTTCAAAAGAGACTTGCTGAAGACACGTTGCCAAATGCTGCCATTGTTGCTTTCTCCGATTGTGCTACTGGAAGTGTAAAGGGGTATGACGAGATTTACCCGCGTTTATTGGATATTGTTGGTGAGCACCGCCACTACTCTACAAAAAACACTAAATATGCCGGTATTGTGGAAGTTAAGAGCAAGCTCCAGAAACTTCATCTCGACATGTCTATTCAGGGATACACAGAAGTACATGTCCACCAAGAGAATGACTACCTTCTAGTACACCGGCAGAGTCCCGGATCCCAAGAAGGCTATTTGCTTATTTCGCGCACTGCATTCCCTAACGCTTCCACCGGTATTTCACCCATAAGATTACGTAAAACTCAGGCTACCTTTGTCCTTGGAGCATCGCTAAAGATTGACGGGCATAAGGTTGTTGACGAAACCATACTTTCCGGGTTACCAAGCCATGTCGAGACCATACCATCCCCTGATTTTGAGCACTACGAAGATGAGAAAGGAAGCTATACGCTAGTAGTCCTTCCTCAATCCTTTACTCCCGGATCAATTTATGTTCTCAAGACTTCTATTGGAGATGTATACAAGAATGCACGTGAGATTATTAGGACCATGGATGATGCAGTTGTAAAAGATTTGGACTTGCTTGATTGTAATGTAGCCTTGTACCGATGCGAAAGCGAAGAGATGGATGCTACTGGTGGCGATGGGGTTTACAACGTCTCCGGTTATGGAAAATTTGTATATGCAGGTCTTCAGGGATTCATGTCTGCTCTGACACCTATTATCATTAACAATGACCTTGGGCACCCTGTGTGCAACAACCTAAGAGAAGGAAAATGGATGCTTGATTACGTAGTGAATCGTTTGGAACGCCAGCATGAACAGTATCCTCATCTTAAGCCACTATCAGACTGGTTCAATTCAAGATTCGATGTGGTTAAACAGATGCCCGACTTCCTTGTGCCAAAATACTTCGCTATGACTATCCAAACTGCTTACGACAAGATTTACACCCATGCTTTAGCTTGTATGTCACCACTCGTTCAAAATGGAGACCAATTTTTGAAGCAATTGGCTTTGTGTAGTGTCCAGATGTATGGCCAGGTTCCTTCAGCTGGATTACATCCCACTAAATCCGGGCCTTGTCTTGCTGCTGGATTGCCTCATTTTACCACTGGTGCATTCCGCACTTGGGGCCGTGATGTATTTATCTCTCTTCGTGGACTTTTACTTGTTACAGGGCAATTTGGTGCGGCCAAAAACCATATAGTTTCCTTTGGTAGCTCATTGAAGCATGGCCTAATCCCTAATCTTTTGGATGCTGTACGCGTTCCTCGTTACAACGCTCGCGATGCTGCATGGTTCTTTATGCAAGCTATCCAAGACTATTACAATATGGCCCCAGATGGTCCTTCTATTCTTACCACAAAGGTCCTTCGCCGATTTCCAAAAGACGACCGCTTTGTACCTGTAGAAGAAGGCTACCAATACGCGTCTACCATTGGCGAGATCATGCAAGAGATATTACAACGCCATGCCCAAGGCATTCATTTTAGAGAATATAACGCAGGAGAGGCTATTGATCGCCAGATGAAAGACCAGGGTTTCAATATTGACATTGATGTGGATTGGGAGACCGGCGTGTTGGTTGGTGGTAATGAGTTTAATTGTGGTACATGGATGGATAAGATGGGCGAGAGTGAAAGAGCTCACAATAAAGGCTTCCCTGGCACATCCCGTGATGGTGCGCCTATCGAAATTACTGGTTTGCTTAAGAGTGCATTACGGTTTGTCTTGGAACTTTACAAGAAAAAGGAGTTTGCGTGGACGAGTGTTCAAGTTAATGGCAAGGCACTGTCATACCAACATTGGAATGATTTATTGCAAAAAAACTTTGAGCGTATTTACTATGTTCCCAAAGGTAAAACTCCAATATATATATATAACAATATCTGTACCTAATTTTCTAACTTCCCATACCATAGATCCTTCTGAAGACCACGCTTATGATATTGACCCTCGTATTGTCCATCGCCGTGGAATTTACAAAGACGTTTGGAAAGCAGCCAAGCCTTACACAGAGTATCAGCTCCGTTGTAATTTCCCTGTTGCCATGACAGTTGCACCCGAACTTTTTGACGAGGAACATGCAGCAGAATGTCTACGCTTCACTAAGAATATATTGGTTGGTCCTCTTGGTATGTCCACTTTGGATCCAGCAGATCGAGAATACCACCCCTACTATTTTAACAGTGACGATTCGGATGATTTCTTGGTTGCCAAGGGACGTAATTACCACCAAGGACCCGAATGGATCTGGCCACTTGGCTACTACCTCCGTTCAGTCTATATTTTCAATGCCATGCCTCCGCAATCTATTGCTCGTATTTTGCGTGCTCATCGTGAAGAGATTGCTACCAACCCTTGGCGCGGTTTGGCCGAGTTGACTAATAAGAACGGAGAAAAATGCTGGGATTCGTGTGACACACAAGCGTGGTCAGCATCAACTTTACTGGATCTTTTGCAGGGCATGATTGAAGGAGCTTAAGATAGTTTTGTTGTGTAGATAAAATAAATAGCATTTTGTTTTATTTTATTATCCATAAAAATCACTTTTTGCCTAGCAGAAGAGCTCTAAAATCATCATTGCTTTTGGGAGTAATTGTTTGAGGTGCAGTTGGCCCAGCTGTTGGAGCATGAGTAGAAGTAGCTTGTTCGGCAGGTTTTGCTTGATTTCTTGAAATAGCCAAACGTGTTCCTTTACCACGTCCTCTTCCACGTGCATTGCGCATACCATGGGGGATCATACCTAATCCACTGGCTGGCTTTGTTTCTACATTTGCTACTGCCTTTTTCTCTACTTTGGGTTCTGCTGATATTTTTTGAATCGGCTTTGGCTTCTTGAAGACATCGTTTTCAAATATATTCATTTCGGAGGCTTTGCGTTTAAGAATAGGTACAGTAGGTACAGAGTGTACTTTGTTTTCTTTTTCTGAAGGAGCCATTGATAATTCAAAGCTCTGTTTTTTTGTTTCCTTGAGCTTCCGGCGGTGAGCACTCTTTTTAATCTAGTAAAAAAGTTATGAATATGGTTATGAGGATTTTTGTATCAGGCACCTTTGCAGACATCTCTTTTTCCTTCTCTTTTTCCTTCTTTTTTCCTTCTGCTGTTTCTTGTTCAGCAAGATTTGCCTATAATATTAAAAGAAAAAATATGTTAGAGCTCTTATCCAGTACAAATCGTATTGAGAATTGTTTACCTGCCAGTTTCTTGTTAGTAGCTTTGAACCTTTGTTGATGCGAATAAGAGCATCTTCCATGGAGTCAACTGTTCCTTCCTCATGCTCAAAAGTCATCCATGCATCCATAATCCTTTCTGGATAATCGAGATTTTTTGAAAGTGCTTGTTTGAACAATGAAGCACATCGATGTTCATTTCCGGCGGATCTAATATAAATAGTCAATATTAATACATAGTTTTGTCAGATTAGAAACTCACCTCTCAAAGTCAATGTATTGAATCCATGCTTCTGATTGGCGGCCATGCTTCTTTATAACACCTTCCCATATCTCACGAGCTTTCTTTACATTGCCTAGTTTCTTACCCTTATAAATAAAAATAAATGAGTATAACCATACGTATTTAGTAAATTGGCGTATGATGCAATATAAGAAAAAAAATACCTCGATATAGGCATAGTATTTCTCTATGCGGTAATACGGATCACCAATCTTTCCGAATGCTGTATAACCTCTATCAGCTATTACAACCCTCATTTGTAATAGTATTACCTTCAGATATATATACCAGTGCCTCTTCAAAGGCAACACGAAGGTCCATAATAGTTTCCTCGTCGGCTTCAGGATAATATATATATGTATGTATGTATAGATGTTTGATGAATTCTTATCCAGTATTTACACATACACAAACTTACGCTCTTCCCAGTCGACACGCCGGCGTTCAAAGTCACATTTTGCCCTCAACAGAGCTACAAGATCTTCAAGACTTGCTAGCAAAGCCTTGTTCTCTAAGGCACGGTCGAATATTTCTATTATACAAACTTTCAATAGCTGTTTATTCTCACATTTACGTTTTTTTGTTAGCATTACCGGATATCTTTTCATGTGATTTTTTACCAGTCTCCTAAAAACAATGAAATAATATAAATATTTTTCTTGAGGAATACTATTTTTAGACTTTTTTACCAAGACTCTTCCGAGATGGGCCCACAAGATACCAGACCAAGGACAATTCCGAACAGCACGCAAAGTAGTAGCTTCCAAGAAGATTTGAACACGTACACGTTCAAACTTTTGGTCAACGTGTAGTTTAGTAAGTATCTGTGCAGTTTCTTTGAAGATTCTACTTAATTCTTACAAAGAAAAGAACATAATCATTCCAAAGGCCAACGTCGGTACAGTACATTGATACTGCACGCTCGTACAATCCTCTAACATTGTTTAAACTAGGCTTTTTGGTTGTTATTTTCTCGTTTTCAATATATTGATAAAACATATCAAGTGAATATCCATGTTGAGTCTACAGGAAAATGGTATCAAAATAAATATGAGACTAAATAATAATTAATACAATGACTTAAACTCTTACTAATTGTTGTTCAAAATAATCTCTTTCAATTGCTGCTTCTTTCGTTTTTGCGTAAATTTTGTTGGCTTCCACCATATTGGATTCATAATTTTCATTATCAAAGGTACTTATCAGGCCAGAATAATCGCTGAAAGTTTGTTCGCAGGCTAAAAGAGAGAAAGGTTTTAATTTCCAAGTGTATGCTTTATGATTATTGAATCTCACCAATATGCAAGGTACTCAAGCGTTCCATAAAAGCTTTTTTAACTTTTTCAAATCTTTCAGGGCTTTATATTTTAATGTTAGTTTAACTTATATTTTAGAATACCCACACATTTTTTTACCTTTGAAAACGCTAATGGAATGTATTGGATAAAAACAATATAATATGAAGGGATAAATAAATAAATAAATAAATGGGTAAACAATATTATTACCTTTAATACTCGAATCTCAAATCCACTGTATTTATTCCATATTTCGTGGCTCTATGATCAAAGTTAGTATAGAATGAATTCCATGTAAAACAAACAAAAACAAAAAGACGTACTTCCATCACATGGTAGCTTGTAGCGCGCACTGCTTTCATTAAATCTTCTCGTGTATTCTCTATAACCATCTCAGCTTCGGCTTCATTATTGAGTCCAGTTTCATCGTCGCCCCAGACAGAATCAAATCTGGCGAGGATAAAATCCACATAAGACTTCCAAATAGGAATGGCTGTTTTAAGCATGAATAAGTAAAGAAGTGCAGTTTATACTATATCACTATTGTTTTATACTTACACAAGTAGTCTTTTTCAGCCTCATTATACAGAAGGCGTAACTTTGCCTCTCCATCCTCTGTATCCAAGTTCTTTTTGGCGTCGTTAATCCAATCCAGCCACATAGCTAGCATTTTATAAAATAAAAGCATTTAACTTTCTATGCCGACGACAATTCTTTTTCTTCTTACATTCTGGAAGAGGGAATAATTCGTGCATGTTTTCACGGGCAGATTCAAGCTGATCGGGGAAGTCTAGCAGGGACAGAATTTCAATCAAGCGTACATGCAATTCAAATCGTGTATTATCTTGATCCAACTAGTACGTATGTTGTGAGTGATAAGTTTAGATAATACGTGTTGGTCGAAGCATCACCTGTTCCATGACTTGCGGTAATTGTTCCAAAGCCTCAAGAGTTTTTTGTGCCTGAATAGCAGCAGGATCATCCAATTCTGAGATTTGGTTATCAAGCAAATCATCATCTGAAGATTCATTCACTTCCATGGAATATGTGGGATTTTTATTTACTATTCCTGTCAAGTCCATCGTAGTTGCATCAGTGAGAGATTGCTCATTAATAGCCATATCGTTGTCACCAGAATCTTTAGCAGGCACAGAATATATAGTCTGATCGACCGCCGCATTCCCATGTGCTGTGATGTCTTTCGGTGAGGCCATCGCTATGTTTTACAACTTCTTTCGTCTTGTTCCTTCACAAAGTAAGCTATAACGCGACAACTTCTTATCCGTCTTTGTGACTGCCTCTTGATCATGCTTTAAAGAAGGGCCAGTTATTTTGTATGATTCTTCCAACTTATCTGATATATTACTTGTATAATGCTGATTTGCCATGGTCTAACCTCTACGAAATATACATTACGGCGTACTATGCATTCAATAGCTCCACATACGAAAAAGCTGGAGGGATATGAATTCTATGAAAAAACTCTTGGTAGCCCCAAGCACATTATTGCGCCCATGGTCGAGCAATCCGAACAAGCTTGGCGGATATTAAGCAAGCGTTATGATTCCCATTTATGCTTCACACCAATGTTCCATGCCAAGCTATTTAGTGATTCTTTTAGTGGTCCAAGATACAGAAAAGATCAGTGGAGCACAAACGAAAAAGATCGACCTCTTATTGTACAGGTACCCGATTATGTATATATATATATATATATATATTTGCTTTGAACATAATATGTTATCAAGAAGAAGACTTATATTCCTAAAGTTTTGTGCGAACGATCCATATATACTGCTTAATGCAGCCAAGATGGTAGAACATCAATGCAATGCGATTGATTTAAACCTTGGGTGTCCACAGAATATTGCAAAACGGGGGCGTTATGGATCATTCTTGCAGGATGAATGGAAAGTAATTGAATCTATGATATCTTTGCTTCATCGTGAACTATATGTACCAGTCACTGCCAAGATTCGGGTCTTTCCGACTGTCGAGAAGACAGTAGCTTATGCAAAAATGCTCGAAAATGCAGGGGCCCAACTTTTGACTGTTCACGGTCGCGTAAGAGAACAGAAAGGGCATCACACAGGTCTGGCTGACTGGGATAAAATCAAGGCGGTAAAGGATACTGTTAAAATACCTGTATTTGCCAATGGAAACATTCTTTATCATGAAGATGTTAAAAGTTGTCTTGATTATACTGGGGCGGACGGTGTTATGAGTGGAGAAGGACATTTGTACAATCCTACCATATTTACACCTCAGGATATGCCACCATTGTCGTGGGTTATTGCTCAAGAATACCTAGAAATATGCAGGGATATCTGCCCAACGCGCCACAGCATCATGAAATCGCACCTCTTTAAACTATTTCATTCCGCATTGCCTTTACACACAGATTTGCGAGAGAAGTTGGGTAAATCTTTGAATTGGCAGCATTTGTGGGATATTTGCGTGGATATGAAAAACAGATTAGAAGAGGACAGAATTCGGATAGGCGAAGAAGAGTTACGAGGACAAACTAATGATAAAGGTTTGCGGAAATACGGTCATTGGCGTTGCCAGGTAAAACAAATATTATGGATTCGTCTTAACCTACACTCACATACATTACACAGCCTTACTTCCGAGCCGGATTTCTTTTGGATTACGAAAAGGCGAAAGGGGAAGAAAAAGAAAGAAAGAGAGGGTCTAATATGGTGAAGGCTTTAGAAGATGAAGAAGACATGGCAGTTGCACTCGGATAGAATAGAATATATATGCAACAAAAAAATACTCCACACTAATTTACATTTTTCTTTTAATTTCACATTTCATATTGTATCATACCAATATTATATATTTAACTGGCTCTCATATTGGCATCCTTATTTATTCACGAGTTACTGACAATAAGAATGCACATTGCCATATTTATAGGCCAATAGACAATACAGATGTAAGTCAAGAACCATGACTGAGCTACTTGAAAATCCGCAAATAGTGCTGTCAAGACACTAGTAAGACAATTACCCGTGATAATTGTAAATAAAGTGACAAGGCCGGCAGGCGATGTCAACGTAATAATAAGCCATTGGGCGAGTCGGGCTGCAGAATTTGGCGAAGGGCGAATAATACTATAGGGTAAAGCTATAGTTATTGCCGTTGCCACCGCAAGGCTGAAATTCAAAAGGGATACGGTGGCGATTATTAATGCACTCTGAGCCAAACAGAATGACTTTAAAATCGCACCACTGTGTGTAGTGGATCTATTTTTTGTCACCCACAAGCTAAGGCCTGTGACAGTTGTGAAAGCGATCAAACAGGCAATAATGAACTGTCCGTGAACGATCTTTTGATTTTGTATATATTATATCAGAAAATCAGTCATAAAGAATACAGTTACATTACCTCTGCCATTGGAAAGCTTCTAAGAAATTGTTGCCCAAAGATTGGTTGGATTACATAAAATATTAAAACACCTGCGAGATGAGTTGCCCCCAAAATAGAAAAAGCAAAAGATACATTCTTCTTCTTGACAGTAAAGGCTGGTGGGTATTCAGTATTTAGGTTTCCTGTTGTCTCTAAAGGAAGGTAATAAAGTACAAGGGAGTAAAGACAAGGTTAAGAATAAACAATGACCAGATTACGTGTCTGAGGATGCCCAAATTGGTATTTCTTTTGGAAAAAAGGATATTTGAAATATCAAGCTACATGCAAAGACAATAATTGGTGGCATATAGACACCGATAGAGACATAGCGATTAGGCTGTGGCAAGAAATAAAAGAAGAAAGACTGATGAAAATGCTCAAGCAGGTTGTTTAAGCTGCGGAAAGTGGATTCTACCAGACTATTAAAAAGGATATTAGAGCCTATTTTTTAATTGAGCTTTTTATTGGTTACTTACACTCCTATTCTGTGGAATCCAAATAAGTGGTTCAAATCTCCAGATCCATGAATACCATGCACTGTAATTGCATCAATTTTGTATCTATAATAATATTCATAATCAACTATTAAAACTATTAAAACTATTTCTTCCGGAGGAACTGTCTTACCTTAAGTAAAGACCTGCATCACTGGAAGGGTGGCATAAGGCTTGATACTTCATAGTACGGAGCATATGCAAAAGAGAGCCAGCGTACACACCCCATGATTTTTCTTCGTATGAATTAGATGTAGTATCGTGAAGGACTACTGAAATCTGAGCAGTGTGCCTTGCTATGACAACTATGGAGTTGATGAGATCTAAATTTGGCAGCTGCCCATTGACACCCTCTAATACCAAATTTAATCATTAGAATTGATTTTACGAGCATGATATTAATTACCAAAAAAAAGTCCAAGACTTTCATAATCATTTGTCCCCGGAAAGTCTAAGTTGATTGCTCCTTGAACAGCTCCTGAGCGTGGCATGACAACAGAAGAGAATCCGGCCTTGTCGATTTCTAGTGTTTTAGAGGTTTTCCTTATAAGAAAGTGATTCCATGCACTCAATGACTAATATACCTTCTGATTGAGTAATTCCATGATATGCATCCAACCATGCCTGAGTTCCTGACAGATCCTTGTCTGTCACAAGTAAAATTATATCCTTGGACCAATATATATTACCTAATATAATAAGGTAAGTGCGTGACCCATATACACGTCTTTAATTTGGATTAATCTCTTACGTTTGAACAATTTTGCTAGAGACAGCAATGCAGCAATACCATTGGTATTATCTAAGTTGTATATTATCTTAGCAAGGTAATACATCCCTTATACTTCAATTAATAACTCACAATCCCCTGTGCGTGACACCCAAGGTGCACTCAAAATAAGTGCTTCTTTTCCATCACTTCGGGGTGCTCGATGAATAGCAAATGCGTTTACTCCCTTTTATAAGTAATAATAATAAATTTGTTCAACTCTTCTTTTATTCGCTTATCATCTAGTATCACGTTTTTGTTTTGTTTTACATGCTTACAGTTTCGTTTAAACCATTTACAGAAAAATGTTGAAGCGCAGATGTGAATCCTATACGTCGTAGTTCCTCTTGGATAAACGACGCTCTCCTGTAATAAATCTTCAATCAGTCTAATAACTCATAGAAATTAAGCTTTTGCTTACATCTCACTGTCTTTATCCTGAATCCGGATGATTTTTGACCGATAGTCTTCTGCTGCACGCATGTCATTGTATCCATAATTTACGTTTGCCTAATCATGTCTAACATCATTACCTTATTCTTTCTTTTAGCTCTTATAAGTAGATGTATACCTGTCCAGGCAAAAGTGCATTTTCTGAAATATAAGTGCGTTTGTTGTATCCTTCGTACGGTAATAAGAACAGCCAAATGACTGCAACCACAAATAGGATAATACTAAAATGGAATGTTAATCGGGTTGTCATCTCACAATTTCCCTGTACCTTAAAATTGGTATGTATTTTTCTAAAGCAATGGCAATCTTGCGTTGTTTCTCTAAGCTAAATTCTGAAGACACCCTCTTGCCAGTCAGCTTAGCCTTAATCCTTGAAAGAAGCATGGCGTGAGGAGGTGGAGATCAAGAGTGTGCAGGTGGGCGATCATCTATATCCCTCGATTAGAAGCCCGTGACGCCCTTTGATTTCCTTTATTTCCTGTACCTTTTGTATATTGAAGTCCGCCCGGACAAGAGAGTGTGACCGGCTTTCCTTCTTTTTTTTTTGGCCCTAAGGATAATACAGGATTTCCACTCCAAAGGTATTTTTTTTTCAAACTATATATTTTGCAAAATCAAAACTTTCATTTTGTGCTCCGACTATATATAAAAAAAATCAATTTATTTCTTGGCTATTTGTACATTGGGGGAAGAAGCTAATGCTATGATCAACCCAGCCTTGGCAGTTTTCCATAGCGATATGACGGGAGCACTCAGCAATATACTCCAAGAATTGACCACATACCAACCCGGGCTTTCTCTTGACCAGTGTTTTGAGTTTGGAGAAGCACTCTTCAATCGGGTTTAGGAAAGGAGAGTATGGGGGGAGAAAGTGTAGGTGGTGTCGTGAATTAGCAAACAATTCAGTGACAAGGTGGGATCTATGGATCGAGGCATTATCCATAATGAAGTTGTGAGGGGCAGCATTACTGTGGTCGAGCGAATCCATAATCGTCTTTACAAATTCAACGAAAATTGGTCCTGTCGTGCCACCAGGGGTCAACTTCGCCTGCACACTCTCAACACCTTGGTAAGAAATACCGGCAAGAATTGTGATGTTTAGTCCCCTTTTCGACTTCGTCTTCACAATGCTGGCCTCGCCTTTCTTGGACCACCCTTGTCCTCTGATCAGGTTTGCATTAATGCCTGCTTCGTCCACAAAAATGCAATTGGTTTTATACGATAAACCATTTGTGTGCATACTGTCTACGTATACTTTTCTCAGCTCAATAGTCTTCGGGTCGTTTCTTTTTCCCTCGACCGGCTTGGTTCTCTTCAATGTGAACCCGATGTTGTTGATAATGTGCTTATGTAAGCCACTGATGCTCAAGTTCTGCTCTTGAAGCTCTGGAAATTTTCTAAACAGTTCCTCTCTCATTTGACCAAGAGTCAAGGTGCAGCATTTGTCCAAGAGGTCTTGAATGAACTTCGAATGCTCATCGGTTATCTTAAGACTTTCCGCGCGCGAGCCGCCTCGCTTCTTGGGCTCTACAGTAGCATCCCTCTCGAATTTGGTGATGATGTTGTTAATCGACGCCCATGAGACACCAAATGCCCTGGCTGCTTCGGCTCGGGTCATGGACTCTTCTATATAACATTTCTCCACAATCATGTTCTTGATGTGGATCGGAAGAACCTTTTGTGGTCCATTTCTCTTTCTTCTCTTAACGATAGCGATTTGATTGGGGTTCATGTTGGAGGATTTGAGTATAGAAAAAGATAATAGATAAAGACAGTTCCCAAAACCATATTACAAACTTAGCATTATATACTTTTCTTATAACAATATATTGACATTGCATGTTTTCTTATATTGTTTTTAATAAACAGTGTAGACATTCTTTAAATACTTTATCGCACATATTAGCATTCTTCATGCTCTTTATTAATTTGCTTTAAATTTCTTTCTATCCGCATTAATTAATTTATTTTTTTCATATATAGTCGGAGCACAAAATGAAAGTTTTGATTTTGCAAAATATATAGTTTGAAAAAAAAATATAACTTTTGGAGTGGAAATCCTGTAATAATTACCCCTTTTTCTCTATTTTAATACACTACTGAAACACCACCAATGTCTGAAGTAACACTTACAAGAAGAGAACAACAAGCCTTGAGAAAGGCAGCACTCGGAGCAGCACCTGTCAGAACTCTGAGAGATATTGGATCTGCATTGGAACCTTCGACAATTCCTAATGTTATGAAGTTGAAGTCTAACATTGTTTGTGTTTTTGCTTCTGAATGGGAACTTTGCAAACAAGAAATTGAAGAACAATGCTGCGTCAAGTGGATTATCAGTCGTCCTAATAGACATAGTTCCGCTGTTGATATCACCAAGAAGAAGCGTGTGCTCTTCTCCCAGGTATACTCCTGTCATAGAGGTGAAAGCTATGAACCTGAAAGCAGAGAAAAGCGTCCGATTCAACGTAAATCGAAGAAAGTTGGCTGTGAGGCAACTCTCATTATCACCTGTCACGCTGACAAACCTCATGTTTATATGTTTGATTTCATTGGCAACCATAAAAATCATATTCCCGGGGATATTCAAACCGATCTTGGACTTATTCCCTTGACTCGAGGTCGTGTTAATGACATTGTTGCTCGTTTGACAGCTAGCCCTGGCTCGTCAGCTAGAAAGATCAGACTTGAGATTCTTCGTGACGTTGACCGGCAAGAGTACTCTCTCAATGAACGTAAAATCAACTACTTTGATATTTACAACAAAATTCTTGCAGTAAGTTATACACAAAAGCTATAATCAATGTTATCAATGTTAACATTTATTTTGATATATTTGAATTATAGATCAACCGAACAATCTTTCGCTTGCACGAGGACGACTTCAAGTCCATGAAGATGTGGTTTGCAGAGAAACTTTCTCCCAAAAATTTCATCATCTTCGAAGGAAATTTGCAGGCATACACAAATGACGAGAGTCTTTATGCCTGTGGATTCGCGTCACCTTTCCAGCAAGGCAAGATCAAAGCTGCAACAACATTTTGCATGGATGCCACTTACATCATTACCCAAAGATCTGATGACATTCTTTACACCATTGTCATTCGTGATGAAGAGCTCGACCGCGGTTTCCCTTGTGCGTATATGCTGACCAACGATCATTCTCTAGGCCCGATTGTCCAGTGGTTGAAGCACCTGAAAGACAATCAGTTGATTGTAAACCCTCAGTAGTTCACGATTGACTGTAGTAATGCTGAGACAAATGCGCTCGCAGCAATCTTCCCTGGATGTCAGATCCAATACTGTCTCTTCCATGTGAGTCAAGAATGGTACAGACAGTTAAATCTGAAGGTCAAGACTGGAAGTACTGTCAACGAAAACCGCCTCATTCGTGGCGAAATTATGGCTTTTCTTAAGCACATCATGTACGAAGAGCATATTGTGGCATTTCTGAACAAGATCGTCGGGGTCATTGAAAAATACGAGCATACACAGCCTGATTTTGTGAAATACTTTGAGACCAACTGGTGCACCATGGCTAAATATTGTGTTTGGAGTAGAGCTTTCCATCAGCTCGAATGCTTTCACATGCTAACAAACAACTATATTGAGTCTTGGCACAACCAACTAAAGACTCGTTTTTTAGGCCGTAGTCGCAACAAGAGATTTGACAGACCAATCTTTATATTGACAAACGAAGTAGAGTTTTACTTCAAGGAGGAGGCCATGAGAATCAACATGCGTAGTAGTCCTATGACAGCAGCTCAGAAACAGCAAAGAAAAATAGAAATGTCTGCTGAAGCTGTTCCTCCATATATGCGTGCTAACATGATTGTTAGCCCATCCAAAGCAGCATCTTTAACTTCTATCTCCGATGACACTGACGATGTTCCTGAAGATGGATTCTGGTTCATTGACTCGTTTACTGAAGATGGTATCACATATCAAGTTGAAGTTAACAACAGTGTTATTCTTTCTTGTACTTGTTATTCCTGGGCTAGGTACATGAAACCTTGTAAACACATGCATTTGCTTCGTATCCATGTATCTGGTTTTACTTTCCCGTCTGTGCCTTTTGCTGTCAATAACATGTTGTCTGTCAGTATTTCTATCGAGCAGTTTGTTGAACAAAATTCCATGACAATTGGTAGCAGAACAGAGACCACTGGCCGTGGATATGCAATCGAAGCATTTGAGTATACCAAAAAGTGCTCCTTGACAACTCGACACAACGAACAAGATTTGTATCAGTTGATCCAGTATGCTACTGAAGAGGAAGCAGAAGCTATTAGAGCAGCATATGCTGCCCCTATTAAAGCCTTTCAAGCAGTTAAAGCAAAATACGAAACCCATTTCAGAACGTTAACCACACAACGTCCTTAATAAAAAAAATCTGTCTTATTTACAACTGTTTTCAAGATATATAACTTTGTCTCTCACTTTTTTAACAACGTATTTTTGGACATATATGTGTAAATAGAGACGTTTGTGGACTCAGATTTTCAACTTTTTGCACGAGCTCATTGCCTTAGAAAGGAAACCCAATGTTACATACACATCTATATAGAGACACTACTCTACCAAACCTTATTCAAATTGGTAGCCTCTAATATTCATTTATTTGCTTTTCTAAACTGACGTTATTTAAACAGCAGAAATATATAGAGAAATGTAACTTTCAAATATAAGCTTACAATGGCATAGAAAAAGTCTGATTATACATTTTTATACGCAATTTACTCTAATTATATATCACATATGGCTTGGAGAAAATATATGCAATACAATCTCCAGTTACATATAGAATTTACAGCTGTTTTATAGTCAAATCAACAAAAAGTTTAGTTTAATCAATAGCATACATTATTAGTTGTAATTTTAGTAGTCGCCTTGTCAAATATATTATCTAGGTAATGAGCAGTCCTTCTATGGATCCACTTTGAAAACTTCAAAAAACCTTTTTTTAGCTAATTCTTGTACAACTCTGCAAATCTGAGTCCACAAACGTCTCTAATAATATATATTTAAGCTGTATTCTTGATTATTTTTATATGTTCTTATTTTGGTTCTATATTGCATTTTTTTTAAAAAAAAAAAGAATAATAAAAAATGCAAAGGTAACATGTGGCTTACTTCTGAAATTCAAATTCTGGTTGTCCGGTGTGCAAAAGGTACAGGAAATAAAAAGATTCTCGATTAGTATGGAGATATGCTTTCCTTCATATATGGCATCATGTAGTGACTATTATGTGTTAATGGTAGCATTAAGTTGCTCTAAGTGCATTAAGTCTTAATTACAAGTGGAATGGTCATCAAAATATTGGTAAGACAAAGCTTTATTAGTATTTTCGTTATAGTTAACACTATTATAATCATTTACATTCCTGTTAGAGTGGGAATCTTGATCCTCACACAACTGATTACCCTTTAATTCAGTTGTGTGGAATGATAGAGAATTACATCCTTGGGCCTTGGCGCATCTTTCGTCTAATTGGCGGGTGGTAGCAATACGGTCTGGGCATCTTGCTGGTGCCATTTAATATCGGAGCGGTTGGCGGAGCTTCGCCTGTTCTATTGGCCTGAGCGTCCACAATAATTGGTCCGCATGGACCCCCTCCCCTACATAGAATCAAGGTCCATGGGAATAGGTTCATCATCACGGAAATATTGTGGAATAGGATCAGGACGTGCCAGGCGAGCAGAACAACACTCGATTTTGTATCCAAGGGCTGTGCGTGCAGTCTCACCAACGTCCAAAGGCTCACAAAAATGAACCTGACCACGGGTTTCAGGGCGTAAACCATCAACAAATCAGTAAAACGCTTCATCCTTGGCCATGGACAGGATTACCATGTGGAGATTATAGTAAGTGCTGATATAGTTGTTGACAGACCTTTTCTGGCGCAAAGAACGAATGCGATTACGGGAATTCTGGGTAACATGGATTTGATGGGATGCAAATTGCCATTAAGCAAGTGTGTAAACCTGTGCGAATCCGAAGCTCTGGTAACATTGTCTTCCATGCGGCACCACCAGGCATTGGCACAATTACAAAGAAGAGTAATATAATAGGAGGTCCAACTGTCATATTCTATGCGATGTAGTTCAGCAAAACGTTCCACAGAACAAACCCAGCCATAAATATTGTTGAAAGAACGAGCACTGCGATAAAAGTCTGGGCGTTATATACGGACAGACATAAACAGGGAAATATTGATGTGCGCAGAAATTGGGGCAGCATAAAGAGAAGGTAGCTGCGAGTCATGAAGAGCAGTAGTGAAGGTGACAATTAACTCGGGTATATTCATGGCACCATGATCAGCATGGTCAGCATGGTCAGCATGGTCAGCATGGTCAACAGGGACATGTGTATCACTCATGGGTAAAGAGTTTGGAGCAGGTACGTAAACTGGGATACTCTGGAGCAGGGAGTGTAGAAACATATACACTAGAAAATTTGAAAACGATGTTTCTGCCTTGAGTATCCCAAAAAGCGACATGAGCATGAGTAGAACGGATACACTGTTTTTCAGGAATATGGGGTACAGTACAGCAAGCAAGGTATGAACTCATTCTTCAATTTCAAGTTTATTTTTTATTTTCTTTTTATTT
Source organism: Phycomyces blakesleeanus NRRL 1555(-) (assembly GCF_001638985.1). Classification (NCBI taxonomy): domain Eukaryota; kingdom Fungi; phylum Mucoromycota; class Mucoromycetes; order Mucorales; family Phycomycetaceae; genus Phycomyces; species Phycomyces blakesleeanus. Next base: position 3,272 of record NW_017265137.1, on the reverse strand, counting down.
TTTCATTTGAGCGTCAGTAAAGTGGGCGCTTTTCTGGTAAGAGAAATCGCTTATTCAGCTACCAATTGTCAAGTCTCGATCTGATTTCTTTTTCTGGCACCTTTAACTAAGTCGCCTAATCAATACCACTGGGGGATTATCAAGTTTATGAATAGTTTTCAGATAAGAATAAAAATACTTTTTTATTAAATACATTTCTTGCTTATTTATACAAAACGATTGTTAATTTCTGGATATGAAAAAAAAAAGAAATAGCTACAATAAAAGGTCTTAGATTATGAATATACACTAATATCTCTATAAGTATATTTGTCATCTTTAACATCTAAGAGTATCTGCAGTAGTTAAATTTCATAAATCATTAAATATACATTAACAGTTTAAACTATCTTGATCATTTTAAATTATTATCTTTTTCTCTTTGTTTCCTTTAAATCCCTTTGTTATAACAAGTAAAAGCCTATCGCAGTAAACAGCAAATCTTACACAGAATATGTTCACTACGAAGCCAATAGCCTTGAGGCCATTAACTAATTTCATTATATATATAGAGGTGAATAAAATTACCAATGAAGAAAAGTCAGCTTCATACAGTGTTATATTTTGAACAATATTTTAATCTAAAAATATCAACCATTACTGATTGCTTCCATGTTGCGATTTTGGTCTCGGATGTCAACTCTAGCACTTTAATATAACATATCAGTATAGCAAATCAGATAAAGGATACAAAACAGTTTTTGTTATATTTGATGTAGGTTGTCTTATATACTTTTTGAAACAATTATTTATCTTTGGTTACACTCCAGAAGCGTCTAGTAATAATACATATCTATAAAGTTACAAAGTGAAGAGTAGTCATTCTAGTTCCTGCTTCTTCTGTAATAAGAAGTCGCTAGAAATTGTATCACCAAAACTAAGCACGACAACTTTGAGCATCACTTATTTTATCGTGCCTGAATTCTTGTTAGCCAATCAGAACAACAATTACACAATATCCTCTTTTGAGAATAACGATCAACATGATTCACTTTTGCTCACAAAATAATTAGAAAACATATAGCTTAACAAAAAAGTATAATATAAGCCAAAACAGACATTTACAATGGCTGAGTAGGTTTAGAAAAGATGTGAACGAAAAAAAATCATTCAATAAACGTTATTTATCTTTCTGTCATATTTCTATTCTTGTTTATTTTAGCTTACGATCCCCAGCAGGTTTGACAGTTTTTGGCTGTGTTATGGCATTTGAAAAACAACCCAGCTCGAAAGCGACAATGCTACCTGGAGAGACTGAACTAAAAAAATTCGATGGGATTTGGTGTGATACCATCTGCATTGCTTCAAATTGTTTGGTTTATGCAAAATCCAGCTGTATAAAAGCATATGATTATACAACGCTCTGGTATAACAAGTTGATCGTAGTAATTATATGTGTGATATATATATATACCACAATTGAGTGAAATACAAGCCCATAAACAAGAACGGATACTGCAATTGCCAATGAGACAGGCAAGGGCACATTTCAGGGATGTAACACACGCCAGTCACTAGTACACTTCACACTGCTTCAGGGACAACCAACCATTAATGGATGAATATTTTAAATTAGGAAACCGAATATCCATATAAGCAGTTATAATCATATTTCTTAAATAAACCATACTATTACAATGTCTATTATTCTCTTTTCACATCTTATTCGTATATCTCAATCTGAGCCAGACGGATCAATTCTGATTAACATTTCAGTCAACCGGAACGATTCAGGTTAACTTTCTAGCCAAACTGGTAACAACTACTTAACATTCAAGTAAAAAAAAAAACTTTCGGTTAACATTTAAGCCAAGCTAGTAACGACCAGTTAATATTTAAGCCAAACCGGTAGAAACTGGTTATTTTTTAAGCCAAACTGGTAACAACTGGTTAACGGTTGAGTCAACTGGTGACGACTAGTTAACACTTTAACCAAACTGGTAAGGACTGGTTAACGGTTAAGCCAACTGGTAACGACTGATTACTACTTTAGCCAAACTGGTGACGATTGGTTAACATTTTAGCTAAACTGGTAACGACTGGTTAACGGTTAAGCTAAACAAGTAGCAACCGATTAACACTTTAGCCAAACTGGTAACAACTGGTTAACGGTTAAGCCAACTGGTGACGATTGGTTAACATTTTAGCCAAACTGGTAACGACTAGTTAACGGTTAAGCCAAACTGGTAGCGACCGATTAACATTTTAGCCAAACTGGTAGCAACTGGTTAATGGTTAAGCTAAACTGGTGACGACTGGTTAACACTTTAGCCAAACTGGTAAGGACTGGTTAACGGTTAAGCCAACTGGTGATAACCGATTACCACTTTAGCCAAACTGGTGACGACTGGTTAACAGTTAAGCCAACTGGTGATGACCGATTAACACTTTAGCCAAACTGGTAGCAAGTAGTTAACGGTTAAGCCAACTGGTGAGGACTGGTTAACATTTTAGCCAAACTGGTGGAAACTGGTTAACGGTTAAGCTAAACTGGTGACGACTGGTTAACAATTAAGCCAACTGGGGACGACCGATTAACACTTTAGCCAAACTGGTAGCAAGTAGTTAACGGTTAAGCCAACTGGTGTGGACTGGTTAACATTTTACCCAAACTGGTAACGACTGGTTAACGGTTAAGCCAACTGGTGACGACTGGTTAACATTTTAGCCAAACTGGTGGCAACTGGTTAACGGTTAAGCTAAACTGGTGACGACTGGTTAACGGTTAAGCCAAACTGGTAGCGACCGATTAACATTTTAGCCAAACTGGTAACAACTGGTTAACGGTTAAGCCAACTGGTGACGATTGGTTAACATTTTACCCAAACTGGTAACGACTGGTTAACGGTTAAGCCAAACTGGTAGCGACCGATTAACATTTTAGCCAAACTGGTAGCAACTGGTTAACGGTTAAGCCAAACTGGTAGCGACCGATTAACATTTTAGCCAAACTGGTAACGACTGGTTAACGGTTAAGCCAACTGGTGACGACTGGTTAACATTTTAGCCAAACTGGTGGCAACTGGTTAACGGTTAAGCTAAACTGGTGACGACTGGTTAACGGTTAAGCTAAACTGGTAGCGACCGATTAACATTTTAGCCAAACTGGTAGCAACTGGTTAACGGTTGAGCTAACTGGTGTCGACTGGTTAACATTCAAGTCAAACTTGTGTCAACTGGTTAGTATTTAAGCCAAAAAAATTAATTCTGGTAAAGATTTAAGCCAACTGGCA
>NW_017265136.1:3114391-3118726 GCF_001638985.1 Phycomyces blakesleeanus NRRL 1555(-) | reverse complement strand
TTATATATATATGAGATCAGTGATCATCTACTTATATATATACCAGATCAGCAATCATCTACTTATATATGTATGAGATCGGCGATCATCTACTTATATATATACCAGATCGGCAATTATCTACTTATATTTATAACAGATTGGCAATCATCTGCTTATATATGTATGAGATTGGCAATCATCTACTTATATATATACCAGATCGGCAATCATCTACTTATATATGTATGAGATCGGCAATCATCTACTTATATATATACCAGATCGGCAATCATCTGCTAATATAAGTATGAGATCGGCGATCATCTACTTATATATATACCAGATTGGCAATCATCTACTAATATATGTATGACATTGGCTATCATCTACTTATATATATACCAGATCGGCAATCATCTGCTTATATATATATGAGATCAGTGATCATCTACTTATATATATATACCAGATCAGCAATCATCTACTTATATATGTATGAGATCGGCGATCATCTACTTATATATATACCAGATCGGCAATTATCTACTTATATTTATAACAGATTGGCAATCATCTGCTTATATATGTATGAGATTGGCAATCATCTACTTATATATATACCAGATCGGCAATCATCTACTTATATATATACCAGATCGGCAATCATCTGCTTATATATATACCAGATCGGCAATCATCTGCTTATATATGTATGAGATCGGCGATCATCTACTTATATATATACCAGATCGGCAATTATCTACTTATATTTATAACAGATTGGCAATCATCTGCTTATATATGTATGAGATTGGCAATCATCTGCTAATATAAGTATGAAATTGGCAATCATCTACTTATATATATACCAGATTGGCAATCATTGACTTATATATATATCAGATCAGCTGTTATCAGCTTACATAATCTTACATAATCTTGCATAATCTTGCATAATCTTGCATAGTTGTATAGAAACACATATAAAAAATATGACAAAAGAAAGTTTGTGTAACATATGTCATTATGCATATTTGCGTAACATAAATAATACAAATGCATTACTGAAAAAAATTGGCAACTTTTGGCTATACTTGTTATATAACATGCATAATCATGCATAATCTCGCATAAATAATTGACGTAAACAATACAGCTAAATTCGTGGGAAAAAATGCTAAAGAATAGCTTTTTTCTGGAAAAATTTCCTTTTTTGGTTAGTCTGAATATAATTAGTGTGAGAAGTCTTGGCATTTTTAGTGTGGGAAGTCTTGGCATTTTTAGTGTGGGAAAATAGGTTATATAAATAGTAACTATGTAAAAGCTTGGCATGGAAAAACATTTAATCTTAAACTATCAAAAAGCTGTTCTGACAATAATTAAATAATATCTCTTCTAATGAAAGTTCAAATTCTTACTAAGTAATAATTTTTTAATTTTTTTTGCTATATAAAGAAAATTTAGTAGTATAATATAAAAGTATCAAAATATGTAAAGAGCAAATACAGAATTAATAAAAATTAATTTTCATATTTGTTTATTAATTTTCTTATAAAAATCAAAATATTATTATGTAGATCAATAAAAAAATATATAAATAAGTCAACTTATTAATATTTATTATAATCTTGATGTATTTATATATTATATATATATATATAAAGATTATAAAAGAGTTGTGAATATATATAAAATTAAAGATTAAATATGATTAGAGTATGTAACTTATATTTGACGAGATGATTGGATATGACTTGGATATTGACAAGTGTGAATATATATAATGTGATAGATGCAATGATATTGACTAATATCAGAGATAGATAAGATATTATAGACTAATATTAGTAATAAATCAAATGTTATTGGCTAATATTAATTATATATTATATTTTATTAACTTATATAAGTAGTAAATTGGATGTGATAAATATATATATATAATATAAAATGACTGTTATTGATTTATATATATATCAGATCAGATATCATTTATTTATATATATACTAGATCAGCAGTGTTCAGCTTATATATGTATGAGATTGACTGTTATCTACTTATATATATATCAGATTGGATATCATATGTTTATATATAGTGCAGATCACTTGTTATCAGCTTATATATATACCCAATTGGTAGTCAACAACTTATATATATACCCAATTGGCAGTCAACAGCTTATATATATACTAGATTGGCTAATATCAGCTTATATATGTATGAGATAGGCTGTTAATAGTTTATATATATATAGCTGATTGGCGGTCAACAATTTATATATATACCAGATCAGCTATCATCAGTTTATATATATATCAGATTGAGTATCATATGTTTATATATAGTGTGAATCACCTGTTATCAGCTTATATATATACCCAATTGGTAGTCAACAGCTTATATATATATCAGATCAACTATCATCAGCTTATATATATACCTGATTGGTGGTTAACAACTTATATATATACCAGATTGACTGTTATCCACTTATACATATATAAAATTGATTGCTATCTACTTGTATATATATGAGATTAACTGTAATTAGATTATATATATATTAGATCGGCAATCATCTATTTATATATATACCAGATCGGCAATCATCTGCTAATATATGTATGATATTGGCGATCATCTACTTATATATATATCAGATCGGCAATCATCTGCTTATATATGTATGAGATCAGTGATCATCTACTTATATATATACCAGATCGGCAATCATCTACTTATATATGTATGAGATCAGTGATCATCTACTTATATATATACCAGATCGGCAATCATCTGCTAATATAAGTATGAGATCGGCGATCATCTACTTATATATATACCAGATCGGCAATCATCTTCTAATATATGTATGAGATCGGCGATCATCTACTTATATATATACCAGATCGGCAATCATCTACTAATATATGTATGACATTGGCTATCATCTACTTATATATATACCAGATCGGCAATCATCTGCTTATATATATATGAGATCAGTGATCATCTACTTATATATATACCAGATCAGCAATCATCTACTTATATATGTATGAGATCGGCGATCATCTACTTATATATATACCAGATCGGCAATTATCTACTTATATTTATAACAGATTGGCAATCATCTGCTTATATATGTATGAGATTGGCAATCATCTACTTATATATATACCAGATCGGCAATCATCTACTTATATATGTATGAGATCGGCAATCATCTACTTATATATATACCAGATCGGCAATCATCTGCTAATATAAGTATGAGATCGGCGATCATCTACTTATATATATACCAGATTGGCAATCATCTACTAATATATGTATGACATTGGCTATCATCTACTTATATATATACCAGATCGGCAATCATCTGCTTATATATATATGAGATCAGTGATCATCTACTTATATATATATACCAGATCAGCAATCATCTACTTATATATGTATGAGATCGGCGATCATCTACTTATATATATACCAGATCGGCAATTATCTACTTATATTTATAACAGATTGGCAATCATCTGCTTATATATGTATGAGATTGGCAATCATCTACTTATATATATACCAGATCGGCAATCATCTACTTATATATATACCAGATCGGCAATCATCTGCTTATATATATACCAGATCGGCAATCATCTGCTTATATATGTATGAGATCGGCGATCATCTACTTATATATATACGAGATCGGCAATTATCTACTTATATTTATAACAGATTGGCAATCATCTGCTTATATATGTATGAGATTGGCAATCATCTGCTAATATAAGTATGAAATTGGCAATCATCTACTTATATATATACCAGATTGGCAATCATTGACTTATATATATATCAGATCAGCTGTTATCAGCTTACATAATCTTACATAATCTTGCATAATCTTGCATAATCTTGCATAGTTGTATAGAAACACATATAAAAAATATGACAAAAGAAAGTTTGTGTAACATATGTCATTATGCATATTTGCGTAACATAAATAATACAAATGCATTACTGAAAAAAATTGGCAACTTTTGGCTATACTTGTTATATAACATGCATAATCATGCATAATCTCGCATAAATAATTGACGTAAACAATACAGCTAAATTCGTGGGAAAAAATGCTAAAGAATAGCTTTTTTCTGGAAAAATTTCCTTTTTTGGTTAGTCTGAATATAATTAGTGTGAGAAGTCTTGGCATTTTTAGTGTGGGAAGTCTTGGCATTTTTAGTGTGGGAAAATAGGTTATATAAATAGTAACTATGTAAAAGCTTGGCATGGAAAAACATTTAATCTTAAACTATCAAAAAGCTGTTCTGACAATAATT
>NW_017265136.1:3030063-3105888 GCF_001638985.1 Phycomyces blakesleeanus NRRL 1555(-) | reverse complement strand
ATATACTTTGGGTATTCTAATATATCGTAGATAGCACTTATTATTTTTTACTGATTTCTACAAATATACTAATATTAGAGAAAAAACTAAAAAGAAATAAATAGATATAATATTATTATAATGCTTACCTTTATATAATATGCTTACTTGTTCAGTAAAATAAGCATTTACTTTAAGAATATATATATATATATTAAAGAATGTATTAATATTTAAGATCTACATATAAGAAAAGCAATAAAACATAAGCACTATAGAAAGTTGTTATTGTAGAAGAAGAAAAACTTGAGCAAAAATTCAAGTCATGTAACATGAAGCTAATTCGAATCTGATTCATACAACCTGAATGAGGATCTTGTTAGAAAGCTCAGCGTGTTTATTCTACTCAATATACTTACATATAATAGAATGACTCCTAAGTATAATATATCAGTACAAAAATATTACTATTAATTTTTTTCTCAAAAAAAAGGCTATATACTATTTCCTTTTATATTTGAATATAGCGGAATTGTAGATGCTGTACATTAGCTTCAAATTTTTGTAATCACAACATTAGCAATCATATGAAAGAGGTCGATAAATTTTTTATATGAAAGAAAAAAGGAATAAAAAACATAAAAAGAAAAATGACGAGATAAGAAAAAAAATGCACTAAAGACAGACTAAAACAATCAAACTCGGCCAATCACAGCAGCCAAACTACGATCTTTGGCTTCTCTTGCGAGCAGGCTCAACACTTGCTGTGAGTGGAGGAGACCTACATAAAAGAGTAAGAAGTTTATATTACTGGTTTTATCCATTCAATTGGCGCCCATTTCCATCTAATTAGCATCCGTTTCCATCTAATTAGAACCCATTGACATCTGATTGGCTTCCATAGAAATTGAATTTGCGTCCATTGCCATCTGAATTTGCTCCCATTGCCATCTGAATTTGCTCCCCCTCTTTTACTATTGGCGGAAGGGTACATGGCACTCAATTTTTTTATCCTTGCGCCTTACAATTTTTTTTATATAACCGTAGTATTTTTTTTTGTAAACGTCGTACTTTTTTTTGTAAACGTCGTACTTTTTTTTTGTAAACGTCGTATTTTTTTTTGTAAACGTCGAATTTTTTTTATATAACCGTAGTATTTTTTTTTGTAAACGTTGTATTTTTTTTATATAACCGTAGTATTTTTTTTTGTAAACGTCGTATTTTTTTTATATAACTGCCATATTTTTTTATATAAGTGCCAAACGCCTAATGTAATAGCACTTCAATATATGTAGATCTTTCTACAAAGATACGTCATAGAAAATATCTATAGAGAGAACTAACAGAATATGCAAACTTTTCTCCAGATTACTTTGTTAAAGTTAAATACCTTACTGCAGTTATAAGATAATAAAGCAAGTATCTCATTATAATAATTATGTTAAAATTGAAAATGCAATGATATTATTTGTATTCTTTCTTTATTGCAGAGTAAGTTTCGAATAAAAGATTCATTTTTTCGTCACTTGTAGCCTCCTTGTTGTTTTTAATGAAAAAAACAACTGGAGACTTTCTCCACTTCAAAATATAGCCACCAGCAGTTGTTTGTTTCATATTTACTATCTTGCTGGCTTTTTCGATAGTTAATCCCCTTATGAAGTAGAGATAAAGAAGCTTTTTTATATCTTTATCCGTAGGCTTTTGATATTGCCCTCTACTTTTTTTGGGGGTTTTGTCTGTTGTTGACGGGGCAGAACTTTTTGGATCTTCTGGCATTTCAGGCTCTTCAAGCTCTTCCATGATTTTTTCAAAGGCACTGTTATATTCTTCAAGTTTTTCGTGTAACATTGTAGGGTTTTCTGATAATAAAAGGTGAAAAAATAAAGAAATAGGAAGATATGTTAAAGTGACATATTTTATATAAATATAGTTATATCTAGCACATAGCAGTTATAATTAAATAGTAATTACTTAAGATGCAAGATAAAAATCAGAACACAAGTTGAAGCAGCAAGAATAGATGTAAAGAAGATTGAGTTGTTGTTAAATAGTATTAGTCATTATATTTTCAGCTTTTTATATCAAAAAATAATATTCCAAGGTCCACTAAATAAAGTAGTACAAATTGAACTCAAGGAGATAAAAAATAAATAGGACAATATATTACCCGCAGCCATAAATTTATTATAAACATTCTTTTTTAAAAGAGATATCATAATTCTCTCTCTTTCCATTTGGTGTTTATATACCAAAACTGTTTATTTCTCTTCTTAAATCAGCAATAAATCTCATTCTCATGCTCACTTCAACAACTAAATATTACTCTGACAATGAAAACACTGCCTAAAGCTCTACACCTCATGGATTTTTTTATTATTTCCAGATCACATTATGTTTCTGTATGTAAATAAAGCCTATACCTCGGAGTCATTGATATTAATCTCTAAATAATCTATAGTATTTTGAACAAAAGCTATAAATCTGAAAAGAAAACGTGACGATTCAACCCTCCACCTACAAAGAAACTACAAGATCAAACATCTACCTGTACGATAGGAACCAGTCTACACATATTCATAATGCTTTTAAGTGCATTTCACCGACTATACTTTTTCGAAATCCAACAGTAGAATTCACTCTACCGACCACACAAAAACTTGCCAATTTTTATCTCAAATATCCAGTAATCTGATTGACTACCACAGCAATTGTATTTCTTATGAACCTGGTCCTACACAAGCATCTAATACCATTACAAAAAAGAATCCAAAAATGCTATATTTATTCAGCACCTGCTCCAACCATTTTACAATGTCAGAATCCTGATCTTCTTAATATCAAACTCAACAACTCTTTGTAATCTGCACTCGAAACAAGTAAATGTCCAACAATCTGTTAAACAACTGAAAGCGGTCCAAGAATTATGCTTTGCTCACAATACTACCCGATCTCAATTTTGGAAACCCTCATGATACAAAATACCAAAAAAAACCCAAATATTACACACACAAAAACAGTAACAAAAAATAGCACAAGCTCATGACAAAAAAAAGAAATAAAAAAAGAGATGAAAAAAAAAGAGATGAAAAAATAAAAAAAATAAAAAAAATAAAAAAAAGAAATAAAAAAAAAAATAAAAAATAAAAAAAAAATAAAAAAAAGAAATAAAAAAAAAGAAAAAAAAAGAAATAAAAAAAAAAGAAATAAAAAAAAAAGAAATAAAAAAAAAGAAATAAAAAAAATAGAAATAAAAAAAAAAGAAATAAAAAAAAAGAAATAAAAAAAATAGAAATAAAAAAAAGAAAAAAAAAGAGAAATAAAAAAAAGAAAAATGTAATAGCAATTTTAAAAATAATTCTCCAAATAGTATAACTAGCATTTTTATTCATAAATTTTTATAATATACATAACCATTTTTTCGCAAATAATTTCTGAAAAACTGAAAGTCTCAATAACTGAAAATAAAATGATATCTTACTGCAAGAAATTTCTGAAAAACTGAAAAACTGAAAAACTGAAAGTCTCAATAACTGAAAAAATGAAAGTCTCAATAACTGAAAAACTGAAAATCTTAATAACTGAAAATAAAATGGTATCTAACCGCAGAAATTTCTGAAAAACTGAAAATCTCAATAACTGAATTTCGAGCTTTTCCTTGGCTCTATACAAAAAAAAACTTTCTTTTTTTTTATTTTTTTTTTTATTTTATTTTTTATTTTTTTTTTGGTTGGGCAAACCCATGAGGAGAAATCCCACCCCTTCCTTCGAGACAGAGGACAGGACACCATAAAGGCTCTGGTAGCACTGTAAATCGGCTAATAAAATAAATGTTCTTAAAAGTGTGAAGAAGCTTAATATGTAAACATTCATTATTCTTCAACACGTTCTTTATCCAAATATATTAAGACAACAGGACAAGACTATACCTTGGTAGAAACGTTTAAGTTATTAAAATATATTTTTTTTTGGTATATATACCCCAGTGTCTTAATAAAAGTTTCTCAGTTATCTTTCTTCCTCGATTTTAACACCCTTTTTATTTTCAAAAAAAAATGCCTACTTCCAACAACTCCCTCGAATTTGTTATGGACAAGCACTGTGAAATGGTCAGTCACAGCGGTTCTGCAGACCAAACCCAGTTTTCTGGAATTGCTTTCGACCCCTTGTGCGATTTCAACCAAGAGATTGTCGACGAAATGCATGGAGAAGTTGTACTCCGATCTGTGACAGATGTCTTTGTCAACCATGCCGATATGGAATGGACCCGTACCTCGGCCGGAAACCCAGCAGTCACAAACCTCCTCAGTCTCAAAAGTTTCCTGCCAACCGAAGTCAACGAGGCCACAACCAAGACAATTGTTGCACAGAAGCCGAAGACGAATCTGCCGGAGAAGGTCGATCCTGATTCTGTTCCCACTGCAGAAAGCATAGGTCGAGGTTCGTACCGAAAGTACAACCAAAACCAGGTGAACAAGCTCTTCTCCTTGGTTTTCTCGGAAAACCAGACTGCTGCTGCCGCTGCCAGGGAAACGGGGATCAATGTCCGGACTGCCCAGAACTATGTCAGGCTGGCCAGAGAGAAGATCCAGGCCGATTTTGATGCTGCCACAGTGGAGACTGATGAGTCCAATGGGCTGGAGACGATGGAGGTTGAGGAGGTTTCTGCGCCTAAAGAACGAAAACATGGCAACCAAAAGTTGTTCCAGGCGCACTCTGCTTTTTTTTTGAAGTTTTTCGAAAATAAACCAGATGCTACCTTGGAACAAGCAAGGATAGCTGTCATGGAAGAGTTCTCTGGGCTGCAGATTACCAAATCAGCAATCCAGAAGCACTTGGTGAAGAAGTGTGCCCTGACGATGAAGAAGTTGGAGAAGCTGCCTGAGAAGAGAGACGACGCCAACACAATTGAGATGAGACGAGACCGCATTTTGGAGTGGCAACAACTTGCGGATTTCAACTATCTGTCGAACTGTGTGTTCATCGATGAAGCAGGCTTCAACATGCACATCAAGAGAACTTTTGGCCGTTCCGTCAGTGGCACCCCAGCAAAGACAACTGTCCCGACGCAGAGAGGTGTGTCCATCACCATCCTTGGTGCAATGTGCGAGAGAGGGATCGTCAGCCTCTCGTTGAAGAAACCCACTGCAGTCGCAACCAAGAAGAAGAGAAAGTTGGACATCTACACCAACGTTGAGGTGAACGGTCGAATTGGCACCAGAACCCAGCACTACCTCGACTTTCTTAGTCATACAATGGACGTTCTGGACAGCCAGGGTATGCAAGGACGTTATCTCATCATGGATAACGCTCCTATCCATAAGGCCGATGAGGTGAAAGACTTTATTTCTTCCCGTGGGTACAAGTGTGCATATCTTCCTGTGTATTCACCTTTCCTGAATCCAATTGAGGAAATGTGGTCCAAGATCAAGTTTGGTGTCCGCAGAGAAGAGATTACAGAGTCAGACGGGCTCATCTTAAGGATTACAGAATCAGCTAAGACTGTCACCCTTTCGGACTGTTTGGGTTGGATTAACCATGCCATTTCATTCTTTCCTCGCTGTTTGAACAGAGAGCGAAAGCTTTAAGTATGTCTTTTATGTCTATTTAAGCTCTTTACACTCTATGTCTTTTTTTATTTTATTTTTATTTTTTACTACTTTATGTCCCTCTTTTTCTTATTTTTTTTTTACTACTTTATATCCCTCTTTTTCTTATTTTTTTTTTACCACTTTATGTCCCTCTTTTTTTATTTATTTTACTGCTTTATGCTTTTCTTTTTTTATTACTTTGTATTTCATTATATCTTACTTCTTATTATGTGTTCTATTTCTCTATCAACTAATTATGCCTAATAAAAATATCCATGTTTTATGCCAAAAAAATATCCATGTTTTATGCCAAAAAAATACGACGTTTACAAAAAAAAATACTACGGTTATATAAAAAAAATTCGACGTTTACAAAAAAAAATACGACGTTTACAAAAAAAAAGTACGACGTTTACAAAAAAAAATACTACGGTTATATAAAAAAAATACAACGTTTACAAAAAAAAATACTACGGTTATATAAAAAAAATTGTAAGGCGTAAGGATAAAAAAATTGAGTGCCATGTACCCTTCCGCCAATAGTAAAAGGGGGGGAGCAAATTCAGATGGCAATGGGAGCAAATTCAGTTGGCAATGGACGCAAATTCAATTTCTATGGAAGCCAATCAGATGTCAATGGGTTCTAATTAGATGGAAACGGATGCTAATTAGATGGAAATGGGCGCCAATTGAATGGATAAAACCAGTAGTTTTGTATTAACAGTGCATGAGAAAAAGCAACAATGGTAACTTACAGCACATCTGCCATTATGGGCGACTCATAATCACCAGTTTCTGACATATCAGAAGAAGAAAGCAAAGAATCACTTATGTCTCGCTGTATCTATAGCATAATAAAAGGAAACAATGTTAATTAAAGCTTACAATATATATATTTGTTAATTGATAAACTTACTTTGTTCTTCTCTGCCATTCTCCTCTTGTGCGTCTGGTTGTCACTCTTGAAGCTTTCCCAAAGAAGGCTTCTTGCACACCACATTCTTTTACATTGGTGGATGTGCAATCCACCATTCTTTGCCAACCTCTCCAAATGCATCATGCAGTATTCCCTGTTTTTCTCTGGAATATTCTTCTATTCTTTTGAGGCCGCAGGATAGTCCTTGTCAATGATATCATGCTTTACTGTATGGCCTAATGTTTTGAGATGCAGTCTTTTTACTGTCAAATCATGGTCTGAAAGAGGGACTAATGGGGGCAAAGGCTGCCCTTGTGGAACTTCTTTGCAGCGCGCCTTCCAGTCCTGCTCGTGAAGAATCTGAAGCAACAGATTGTATTTTTATGCTTCGTTTTTTCCTTTGAACTTGCCGCCAGTATTGATTACTCACTTACCGAGCTGATCAGGGTACTCTGTGAGCTGGGCTCTTTTCACAGACTTGGCAATGTACTCAAGAGCTACAAAAAATGTATGACAATATTAATAAAGTAAATAAACATCTAAGCACAGAATATATATGACTTACAACTCTGCTCAATAATGCTTTGTTGCATTGTAGTTAGATCTTCCGCACTGACTGCTGGCGCAAATTGATTGCTGAATTGCCTTTGAAGCTTGCGCAATGCTTGCTTGATTTCAGCAAGATCAACCTCAATCTTTTGAATTGAGTTGAGGAGAGTTGTGTTAATATCGGACATGTTTAAGTTTTTTTTAGCTATAAGCAGGGAGTTGAAAAGAAAAGGTGATAGTTTAGACAAATAGAATAAGAGCGATTTGAGTTTGAGAGAGGCAACAAGTTATTACAAGCAATTGACAGCTATTTATATGAAAAAGATACAGACAGATCTACAAACAAAACATATAAAAGAAGGGATGCTTATGCACTTGTATGCACCTGTCTGCACCTGTCTGCAGTAGCTCATGTAAACATGATACAGTATTTTTGTATTGACATAACAAAACTGTAAGAAATATAAAAACAAAATGAATTAGATTTTAAATCAATATTATATGTATAAATGTTCATACTTTGCACCATCTACATATTAAACGTTTTAAAGTATATGATATAATAATATTACTCTATACATATTGCAGATATAGCATGAAATTTGGTTAAAGTTCTCAATGACAAAACCCTGAACCAGTTAAAGTTATAACTTCAAATATACTCTACAGTAGCTATATAACATCTGAACATCATATAGTTAATTAGCCCCTTTTTATTAACATTAAAGTAAATGTTATGATACTCAAGTTCATATCATACTTATTATCATTATCGGCTAAAACGCGTTTTGATTGATACTGTCATCAAAGGTAAAAATAATTTTAACTGTCATTACTATTATTTACCAAGGGGCATTTTTGACTGAAACCATACATTTTTGAAAAAGGTGTGCTTTAACTCACATCGGCACTTTCAATTAACACCCCTTTCGATCAGTAGTGCTTATCTTGATGATGTCAGTAAAAGAGTATCAGACTATAGCCCTCATTATCTATATCTATTTCTTTAAGTTTTATACATAAGCAAGAAAATAATGCTATTAGCTAAATATATATTCACTATCTCAAAAATATTATTAGTACAACACAGATAATATAAATATGTCTTTTCTACCAATGTGTTTAGACAGTACTACTTTTTTTTAACTGTTAATTATTAGAAGGCTGTTTTTCTTTGCCTTTGGTATTAGAGAGTAATTGATAATTTATTTAAAAAAAAACATAAATTATTTGGTCATTAATTATCCTAAATATACATATACCTCTTTATAAAGCCCAAAGAATATCTAATTGCTCACAAGTAAAGAGTATGTGTCTGTTTCACCGGTGCTCTTTTAATGGTACTCCCTTGTCAACCAAGAAGTATTTTAACTTACATCACAATTATTAATGAAGAAGAATCTTTCCAACCACGGGAATTATTTACTGACAGGTGTTTCATCTAGCATTGACATTACTGTAATCATTGCTATATCATCACTATGAGAGAGAAAAAGATAAAGAGCTGCAAGCATTTTGGTTAAAAAATAAAGAGTATATAAAGATGTCTTTTACATTTAATGAATAGCACCAAAATCCTTTTCGCAGCTTTATTTTATATATTACATATGTACCAACCCAACCAATATGTCTTCTTCCAACGCCAGCCAGCAGAGAGATAGAATATCTACACAGCAATACCAATGTGATCAATGTGTCTTGTTTTTTGATAACTACCAGAAGCTGCAAAACCACAAGAGAATTCACAGAGGAGATTCAGCAACAATGACTGAAATTGACCAGTCTATTCTGAATGATGTTGACATGTACCATGACAAAAATGATACTAGTAATGAAGATGAATCTGTTAGCAATTCAGGTAATGAAAAGAGCTGTAATTGTATTATTTATTTTCCAATTACTAAATAATGTATTACAGAATATACTATGGAGTCTATGAAGCTTGATAATACTATTTCATATAAGTGCACATGTAATTTTGAGGACAGTGAGGGTGAAGCTCACATTTATGACAGCAGCCGAATCAGTACAAATACTTTTACCAAGGCCGAGTTGATAAGTATTCATCTGTCTCAATTGATGCTACGGTATAGAATTGCTAGAGCAGCGTATAGAGACATTGTTCAATTTATAAACATTGTCATCCGAGACCATGACGATATAATGATGGGTAAAATAATATATTTTCTGTTACCTTGTACTTTAATTCCAGATCACTAACATGTAGTGATATTGTTTTTTTTAGAACCTGGGGCTAAGATCAGTCATGGCAAAACTGTTGACGCTTTGCTCAAGTCAAAGTCAAGTGTCAAGGGCCATGAGTATGATGTCTGCTCTAGTGGTTGTCAATTGTATGGCATTAATGACAACCAGAAATCTTGTGTTGACTGCGGCAAACCGCAATATAAGACTGATCCCAATCAAAGTCAGACACCAGCCACCAGTATGAAAATTATGTCAGTTGGGGATATGCTTTCTCAAATGTTGGCAGATCCAGCCACAAGAGAACTTCTCTGTTACAGAGCAAACCAGGAATCTGTAGCTGGTCAGCTAACTGACATTTTTGATGGTGACAATTACAAGCAGTTGGTGCAGCAGGGCCTGTTCTCTAATTCCGATGATATTGCCATTGGGCTTTATACCAATGGGTTTGTCAATCAAAAGAAAGGCAAAAACTCATATACCATCATCCATTGCATAATATTCAACCTAGACCCATCAATCAGATAATTAATTAATTTATTACTATTTATTATTATTATTACATTCTTTTAAAAAAAAAGTTACTAATAAAATACTTAGATATACCAACAAATACCTTTTGCAACTGGCAATCTTGCCTGGCCCCAAGAAGCCAACTCATTTGGACTCCTTTCTTATACCCATCATCAATGAATTGCGAGATCATGAGGCACATGGCTTGGTTGTCAAGCACAATGGAGTGGAGCTTTGCAGATCCAAGGTCTATCTGCTGCTTGCTTCCAGCGATATTCCAGCTGTAGCTGATATGGCCCACATTGGTTCCCATACAAGTTTATTTGGTTGCTATTTTTGTGAGACCAAAGGCAAATGCCCTACTAACAGACGGCATGGCATGTACTTTGATGACATTTCCACCCGGTTAAGACCTTTGGAAGACTTCAAAGTAGGCAACCCTGTAAGTATACAAATGTTCAATTAGCCATCTTTTTTTTGTACTAAATAACTGCTTGTAATAGTCGAAGAACATATACCAGCCAAGCATATATACCCAACTCTCAACCTTCTCTAAATCATCATTTTTTGCATTAGATGAACTTCATTTAATTGCAAGAGGGATTGGAAAGCTTGTGTATGACCTGATTACTGTCACCCTCACAAAGGAAACCAAATTTTATTATACCCATCCAGACAATACCCTCAATACCACCGAATACCCTTTTCATATACCAAGAGCAGACCTTGTAACAATCGGAAACTGTATCACCAGCTCACGAAAATATATACCCACCTCATTTCAAGGCAGTTTCGACAACGTATTTGCCAAGATCGATGGTACTCGCGCAGTGGACTGGCTTGACTTTCTCTTATACCTTATCCCCACTTTGGTCGTGCCTTATTTACCAAATAGGGCTGTTAAAACAGCTCTATTATCTCTCGTGAAAGGTTGCGCGCTTGCCTTGCAATGAACGTTGACATCAGGATTGCTTGATGAGATGGAGTCGTAAGTTATTATACGTCTCATATATTATCATTACAAATAGCTGATTGTTACCATTTTTTAAATATTAACAATAGATACTTCAAGCACTGGCACTCGTTTTTATACCAACAAGTCCAGAATAATACCCTGTCTCGTAGTGTTTTCCGACCAGTGCAACATTACCTGGTCCATATACCCTATATCATCAAGCAGCAAGGCCCCCTGCGATGCTACTCTACTCGCTCAATGGAGAGAGTAATTGGCATCTTCTCGAAATTGATAAAGTCCAAATCAAAGGGTGGCCGAAACGCCAGTTTTCTTGTCGAGCGATTTGCAATTCACAATTATACCAGCACGGCAATCAGCATCTGTGATGAAATCAACCTCATTCGGCCAAAGCCATATGGAAGAGAGAGCTACATGGACCTTCCTAATGATCCTAGTGGTGCGCAGTTGTGGGAGCTGTTTCATCAGTTTGTTAGTTTGAACGATGATTCGGTAGAAGGTGTAGGCGGCCCTAGTGTGAAGCACTGCAAAAGGAGGGGGGATCCAGTCGAATTTTATTTTTTGAATTTTGGCAAAATTTGGAAAAATATTTCAAACACCATCGTTTTTCAATATATTTTTTTCTTGAGATATGAATTCGCAATTTTTTCTGATTATATTAAATAAACACAGATACAAACACAAATATTTATTAATTAGGCAATAAATCGCACAATTGTTTTAAAAAATATATGTTTCGATTGACTTGGCAGAAAAATAAAAAATAAAAATAAAATATTAAATGTTAAATGTAGTATTTAATTATTTTTCTGGAAGGAAAAACTTGTTGTTACAGATGCACCTAATTTAGACTCAATAATATTTTTATTTCATCGCAAAAAATACCAATTTTTATTAGAATATAATAATGTATGATATATGACTTATTTTTAATAAGAAAGTATATCAAAAAAAATTGAAAAAAAAGAGCAAGAATTGATGTCATAAAAAATACAAGAAAAAGAAAATCCAAAAAAGGCCACTGGCCAAAATGAGCGAGAATTGATGTTATGTTAAAAAAACGCGAAAGAGAAAAACTATACCATTATATCAGTGATTATTAAATTGAAACCCCATTAATAATCAGGCACACTTTTTTTAAGAAAAGATTGCTGCATCAAAATCCATTTGTAATTCTTACTAATAGGGACGGTAAGCTCAATGTAGTCAATGACATAGTGAACAAGATATATCAACTCATTATTAATGACAAAAATAAGAGACATATAAAAGATGAAAATAAAATATAGTATACACCTCTTTATTATTATATTATTATTAATATTATTCTTACTGTTATGAATTCTATAACTAAAATCTACACTGTTATGTGTACATGTTCATCATGTACCAAAAATGCAATTGGCAGAATTTTGCAAAATGCACAGACCTTTAAGTGTCATAATAATGCTGATAAGTTATTAGACATTGGCCCAAAAAATCGAGGTAAATGACATTTGAGTAGTATGCGCATTACTGGATAAATTGTAATCTAATATTTTTTTTGTTAATTATCAGTTAATACAGAAGTTATCAAAGAAGAGACAGACGTTGAGATGGTAGATGTATCTGAAACATCGATTGATTGTGAGTATAAAATTTCTTTTTAATAAATCATAATTTAGATAGCTAATAGTCTGGTTTTACTATAGATGAAGACAATTATTCTATTGTATCAGCCGAAACTACCGTACAGAGTGTACCTTTTTTGAGAGAAGACCAGATTTTTCAATTCGAAGAGTCTGATGTTGAGACAACATCATTGGCTTCTGACAATGACGATCCTGATTCAAGCGATGAGTCTGAAGATGAGAGCAAAGTTGAGGTTGCTGGTGTTGAAGATTTTGAAGACATGGTTGCTTCCAGTATGCATACATTTAAAAAAGAAATATACATAAATTGTGTTACAAATAATTAACAGAAATACTTGCCTTTGTAGTTGCTTCTTTGAAAATTCATGAAATGTCTCAAACAAGACAATTCATGGCTCTATTTGGCGTTATCTTTCAGGCGTTTTACTTGGTTCAAGCAGGTAGAACTGCTATGTTGAAATTCTTCTGCCATCTTCTTGTTGACTTTGATAAGGATACCGATCTCCCACTCACCATTGATGTATTAAAGACTATGACTGACTTTAATTTCATGACAAAAAGCATCGTCAAATACACCGTCTGCAACAAGTGCTTTGCAATTTACCTACCAGGCAATCGCCAACCAAATTGCACATTCGAAAAATACACAACCACACCACCAACATACTGCGGAAATCCTCTTTTCTCTGACACCAAAGCTGATCGCGCCGTCCCTCTCATGGTTTTCCCATACAACTTGCTCAAGAATGCATTGGCACAGCATTTTGCCAAACCTGGGTTCGAGCATCAAATCGTTCAATGGAGATCAAGGGAAACCGTAAACAGTACCTTGTTGGACGTCTATGATGGTGCAATGTGGTCTGAGCTCCTTGATGAAGATGACAAGCCTTTTGTGAATTACAACCATTCTTTGATGTTGACATTGAATGTGGATTGGTTTCAACCGTTTGAGGGTCGTACACATGCAAGTGGGGCCTTGTACCTGTCAATAAACAACCTGCCTAGGGAAGAAAGAATGAAGCCGGAAAACATTATCCTTGTCGGTGTCATGCCTGGTCCAAAGGAAGCAAAGATCGACCAGATGAACAACTTCTTGGAACCTCTGGTAGACGAGCTGGTAGAGTTATACGGCAGCATAACTATGAAAACTCCAGAGTTCCCCAATGGTACTAGTATCCGCGCTGCTCTTATGTGTGTTGCTTGCGACATACCTGCTGCAAGAAAGACTGCTGGATTTACAGGATTTGCAAGTACAAACGCCTGTCACATATGCAAGCGTCATTTCACTGTTGTTGCTGTAACAAGTAAGATCAATTATTCTGAATTCGATCATGAGAACTGGGTCTCCCGAACAAAAGAAGAAAATGCAACCAAAGCTGAGATGTGGTTCTGCGCAGAATCTGATGCAGAGAGAGCTGTTTTGGAGAAGCAGCATGGCACCCATTTTTCCGAGTTGCATTGCCTACACTACTTTGATCCCTTCCGATGCACGATTGTTGATCCCATGCACAATTTGTTTCTTGGGACAGCAAAGCGTATGATCAGTGTTTGGAAAGACCTGAGGTATCTCCCAACTGCTGTTCTCATCCGTATGCAACGTCTTGCCGATAGTATTCTTGTTCCTCCTGGGTATGCCATTTTATCAACAAAGATCAAATCTGGTTTCCCGTATATGAAGGCAGACGAGTGGCAATTGTGGTGTCTGATTTATTTGTTGGTGGTACTAAAAGACGCTTTGCCTGAAGACGACTACAAAAACTGGACTCTTTTATAAAAGCATGCCGAAAGTTGACCAGTCCTTCAGTCACATATTCAGAAATTGACAGTGCACACCAGCTCCTTGGAGAATTCGGAAAAGAGTGTGAGACTCTTTATGGAGAGAGCAGCATCACGCCAAATATGCACTTGCATATGCACTTGCGTGAGTCAATGCTTAACTTTGGTCCGGTATACGCATTCTGGCTGTATAGCTTCAAGAGATACAATGGCAAGTCAAAGAACATCAAGACGAACCATTGCAATGGTCTTGAGGTTACCTTCATGAGAGTCTTCCTGGAGAAAGCATTCATTGGTAGCTTTCTTCGAGCGTATTCTACCAATCTTTTATCACCACTGATAGAGTTCCTTGAGGGGGTTGCCCAAGTAAAATCAAATTCCGACAGCTCTTCTCCCTTGAATTTGGATGCTGGCCACCCTCCTGCGTTGCCATTTAGCTTAGTAATGTTCCAGCAAGCTGCTATCAATCCATGGTACAATGTCACCGGAAGTGAGACCTTGCCCCCGACCACATTGCCAATCAAGTTGCAGCCTTTGACTATGATGAAGGATGATTACTATCAGTGGTTATTTGAATTCTATGTCAAGGCTTATCAGAGTACAAGTGTTTCCTTCTGTGTGGTAGGGAGAATCCCAATTGGTGAGGATGTATTTGTGAACAATCGGATTCAAAAGGTGAAGAAGATTTCGTTGCTGGGGCAAGAGTACTGCAGTGGTGAAAAGAAGAAGCGCGGGTCTTTTGTGAGGGTATTGTTTCTTGAGAGAACAAATGACGATGTATCTGAATTCCCTGGTCAAATAGAGTATTTATTTACTCATACCATCAAGATTGGTGGAGTCAAAAGAGTGTCAACGTTTGCATTCATTAAATGGTTTCCCGCCTACCATTTAAGTAGTCATCAGCCATTAGCTGATCAAGGTCTGCAGTTGTGGGACAAGGGATTTATGGAAGAAGATGCTTCGTGCATTGTTCCAGTGCATCGTCTGCATTCGTGCTTTGTGTTGACTACGCATAAAATGCAGAGTGGGACGCAAAAGCACCTGGTTATTCCACTGCCTAGAAAAGTAGTCACATAAAAAACAAAAAAAAATAACAACTATTTAGGTTACCAGTATAAATAATTATAATACGAGTTTTTTTGACTATAAAAAGGTTTAGCTTTATTTATCTCTGTATTCTTATTTAGTTTTAACATTACTTCTTTATTAAGTATTTAAAAGAGCAATAGTAAATTATATTACCAGTTTTTTTTAACTATTAACAAATAGTAAAAACCATTATTTATTTCTCTTGCTTTTATCAATAATATAAAAGACAAAAAAACTTGTATATTTAATACCCAACATTTACCATTTTCTTAGCCTTTATTATATATTCTTGCTAATATTGGTATTATAATTTCCAATAAAAAAAACGAGGATAACACAATCAGGGTTATATAATTAAATAATTGCTTTGTATATATATTTCTTTTATTAATTGGCTTTAAAATAAAATAAAATAAAATAAAATAATAATTTATTATTTTGATTTTTGATTTTGTCTCTTTCTTTCTCCTTTTATTTATATATTAATTGCTTCTCATCTTGACAATACCGCCTGATTATATTTTACCACTTCACCCCACATCATTCAACACAATCAATAAAAATTATTAAAGTACTATATTCACTTTGTAAACAAAATAACAATTTATTGTTGGCATGTGTGAATCCAAGCAGCAACAAGTGCCTTTTTCTCATTTGATAACTTGGTGTTTCTCAAAATAACTAGATAGACAGAATTGCCAATGACGTCTGGTCCCTTGTTAGCAAGTCTCTGTTCCTTCAAAACAGTAAAGTATTCATCCACCTGCATTATAATATAAATACTTTTGAGTTAGAAGTATTAAAAAAATAACTTTTATCATGAGAGCCTTACCAAGGGATGTCTATTTCTAGGAGTATATCTAGTTTTATTTTTCTCCTCATCTGACTCAATATCAGACAACATGTCATAGTCCAGAAGGTCAACGACAGTCTCACCAAACGTAGACTCAAGGTTTGCCTTGTCAGCTAAGTGAATTGCCTTGTAGTCTGCAAGAATCTGAAAAAAAAGTTAAAATAGTTTACACAAAAACTGTTGACTATACTTACGTTTCTCTTTCTTGACCGGCATCGAGAAATCCGATTTTGTCGAGCTATCTTTTCTGGCAAAGCTTTTGCCCTTTGAAGCATATACAAAATATGTCTTCGGGTTTTCTCTTCCACAACTGCAGACGAAACAGACTTTACTTCAGCTTGCTGATGTGTGTAGCTCTGCACTACATCAGCAATGGGACGGTTGGATGTTGAGAAGGCGCCCTCATTGACTGTCAATGGCATTGTTGCCAGAACTGCTCGTGTTTGAGAACGGATCAATCTCTGCAAAATATAATGTAAGTAACTTTGCAATATTCTATTACTAGTATATATCCTACCGAAACCGTTGGAAGGCGGTACTTTATATATTCTCCTGTAGTAAGAGCCTGACCGATGGGACTATGGTTCGAATTGTTATTCTGGCCATTGGTTGCTCCCATGTTGTGGTAGACCTTCTCCAGAAGTGAATGAGATTCATTCAGTCGGGTGCTCATGGTGGACAAAGTGGACAGGACAGTACCATCTAGCTCTGCGCTAACTGTCAAGCTGGGAAGAATTTCCCGTTGTCTTGTGCTTGCTGCTGTCCCAGCGGTTTGTTGAACAGACTTTTTTGTAGTCGTCTTTTTCGTTTTTTTGGATTGCTGCGTATTAGAAGACATGAATTGAGATATTTAAGGCTAATGAAAGAAATGGAAACAATGTGAATACTTTAATAATTAGAGTCGGGTTTCTTTAAAATAATAAAATAAATCAAAACATACGTAAAGGTGGAAAGTAAGGCACCAAAAGATTATTTTTCTGATGATGCTCTTTATAGCATTTTGCTCTCTATATTATACTTTTCTTTATAAGCCGACTTGGAAAGGCATTTGTAATAGCTTACATCCATTACAAAGATGTGAGAGATTATGGTTTAGTATGTAATGTCTTGTCTCAATCGGGATGGGTTGAATGACTTTCAATTTGCTCCATTGATTCTATCAGTTTCTCAGGGTCAACGGTCATAAAATTATAATTTTGAATTTCCCCCATTTTTTTTTTTTAATTTTTTCTTTCTTCTTCTTTACTTCTTTCTTAATGTCTAACATGGTAAGCATCAACTCACATCAAAGTTTCAAGACCTAATCATCTTGTTGTTTTTATTCTAGCATGATACACTATGTTTTAAACCACAAAGTCCTTAACTGTCTCAAAAGTAATGATAAAAAGGTAATAAAAATATACTTGAATATTTATTCACGATTTATTTATTAATTATTCTGCTTAGATTTTTCTGGCCCGTTAACAAAGACATATACCTTGGGAGGGTTTACAAAATGGTATGTTGTATAAATATTAACGTACACCTTCAAGATACAACTTGTATTTATTATTTTTCTTATGTATACCATACACTCTATAGTCACTGGTCTTTATCTCGGTCCTCTTTTTTTGATTATACACCGACTCTTATTCTCTAAAGACAGACAAGTAAGTAAATAATCATTCTACTTCTTTGTATGTAATTCTAATGAAAAGAAATTATTTTATAGATAATATCTCCATTTCCCGCATGCTGCCTCTTCTATTGTATTGAATAATTGGTAAGCAAAAAATAGTCTGATACTCTTTATTTCATTCTAATAAAAGATTATATTTTATAGACAATGTCATTGTATTTTGTGTTTGTCAACTCTTCTGTTTTCTGAACTGTCTGGTAAGCAAACCATAGTCTTATTTACTTTGCATCGTATTAACAAAAGTTATTATTTTTATAGACAATATTACTATAATTGAGACATTTAACTAAAACGTTGATATATCTATCTTTATGTTAAAGACATCCATCTGTTCTCGTGTTTAACTTTATTGTAAGTACATTCATATTTTTTAAATAATCTGTCGCTCTCAAATAAATATACCTAGAACATTCTTTCTAATCCACCCTATAATTATTTTTTATAAAAGTAAACAAACAGGCCAAGAAGGCGTGCCGCAGCAAGCAATGGAATACAGTAGGGGTCGATTGCATCAGGGGTGGACCAATGGATGTTCGAAAGGAATAACATAGTATCCACTAAAATAAATGACGGCATCGAGTGTGATGTTTCTACCCAATTGCAACAGAAGACGATTAGTGATGTAGACGAATAGAAATAGCTAGAAACAATAAGAAAATTTTTTCAAACCAATAAAAACCTTTAAAATGACCCATAAACCTCTAAATCTTGACTAAATCTTGACCAAATCTTGACCAAATCTCTTCTTTAACAACCCATATATAGTAATAAAAAGATGTTGAATGTTATGTGCTATATTTAAAAAAAACCCAAAACCAATATAAAATGAAAAATCTGCGGTCTGATAAAAGTGCGTCTATATTTTCACGACCAAAATATATCACATAAAAGTATATCACACTTTTTCTTTTTGCGTTCCTAAAATTCAGTATACTAATTGTATTCATTTAGCTCACAAATTTTAAAAAATTGGCATCATAAATTCCGATCGAATTCATGCTGAATTTTATTCATTCAGACAGTATTTGGTCAAGATTTAATATACTGAATTGGCTCTCCTTTTGCAGTGAAAAAAGCTTTATTGAAATACTACCGGAGAACAACAGGCTTGACTGGCCACGAGTTTAGTGACTCTGTTGTTGTTGTAGCTGCACGTCTGTGGATGGACTCGACTGTATATTCCTCATGCATGTACCAAAGAAAGAAAAACGAGACCAGTCGTGGCAACCATTACGTGATGTTTACTTGCCCCTATAGAAAGTAAGTATAATATTTTTCGATATACAATCAAAAGTTGCTTACATTCTATTTATTTATTTATTTTAGCAACCATAATATAATTGTTCACAGCTGGCTCGTCAGTACAGTACAGCTCTACTTTCAGCATGTAGATTTCTATGGCTTCCCACACTTTCTTGCTTTCGTGGAGGTCATGAAGGAACATGACGCAGCTGGCCATGACTCATCAGTACCTATCGTCAAACAATGGTCACAAAGCACCCATACACTAGGCCACCAAACGCAACCGACTTATGCAGTTATAAGTGTAAATGACATTTGTCATCAAGTTGGTCTGGTCCAATACCTACTGAATGGAAACCAGTTTTATGTAATTGCGCCCTATTCTATCTTTAACAACAACATGTGCATTACTAAAGGCAATCTTTCCATTCTGTAATCTTTTTTATTTTTATCTTATTTTTCTATATGCTCTATATCCTTATATCTCTTATATTTTTTATATCATCCTTGTATCTTATATTCCTTTTTTAATTTTCTCTATTTCTTATGTTTTTTTTAATCTCTATATGCCCCGTCTTTCTTTTCTTCTTTATATACTCCAGTTTTTTTTCTATTCTCTATACACCTTATGTTTTTCTCTTCATTCCCTATATGCTCTATACGCCATTACGCGATTTAAATAAAATCAAATTGCCAATTCATCAAGATAAAAAGAATATCTAAAAAAAAAAGAACGTAGTTTAAAAAATAAAAAAATGGCAGTTATGTTACCATTTCGTTCACACATTCCAAAAATTATTAATCTTAATAATTGTTGACATCTTTGATATTCAATAAAACATATATTTCAATACTCAAAGTGGTCATTACAGCTTACAAACATTTTTTACAGTATTGAACATATTGTACAATAACAAAAAAAGTGTTTTCATGTCACTTTTTTAAATTGCTACGAATGACATTACCATCTTACAACAAACGGCGGAGATTTTATTGGGTTTCGACCAAAAAAATGGCAGTTATGTGCCTACTTTTGGCCCAACTGCCATTCATCCTGCCGTAGTGTATTATTTTTGCGTTAATCACAGTTGAGAACGTCAACATCATTAGCAATAGCTGTGATGACTCTGGTAGGTTCGTTCCCTACTCCTCTCTTTCTGATCTTCTTCTTCATATCCAAAATGATCTGATGGTTCTTGGGATCTTTTATTGAGAAGAGATTTGTCATCAAGATCTTGACATCTTCCTTCTGTCATTTCATGGCTTGTTCTCTTTCCATAGCCATGGTATGTCTGTTGTCAGACTCCATATTTATATGGGCAAATTCAAGCCCTTCCCTGAGAATCGTGTTCCTCTCATCATCTTTTCTGATGTAATCAGAGTGACTGCAGTATAGCTGCTCCATATGAGTGGTATAGTCCCTTGTATCGGCCTCCAGACCCTTTGCACACTTTCTTCCAACAGGGCGTTGTGAAGACACTTCGTCCTCATCAGTGTTGCTGATATCAGCAAGGGTAGACGTCACTATCTTCTTCTTCAATGTCTTCCTTGTCTTCTTTTTTGGAACACTTGGTGTCTACTTTGGATGTTTTGACAAGATGTTGTAACAATGCTCCAGGCTGAAGCTTGTTCCCATCTCGGCCAAGTAAAACTCCTTTGCTTTAGACTCCTAATTTTTTATTAACTACTGTGAAAAGCATAGTACATGTATTTCATACTTTGACTACTTACATCTGATTGCTCATTCGAACCGCTTGCTTCCATCCGTCTTACTTGGGATTAGATCCCAGCATATTTTCCAACAGCCTTGTTTATAATCTGCCAGCAAACAGGCAAGGCATGGCTAGTGCACACTGCAAAAGGAGGGTGGATTTAGTCAAATTTTATTTTTTGAATTTTGATAAAATTTGGAAAAATATTTCAAACACCATTGTTGTTCAATATTTTTTTCTTGAGATGTGAATCCGCAAATTTTTCTGATTATATTAAATAAACACAGATACAAACACAAACATTTATTAATTAGGCAATAAATCACACAATTGTCTTAAAAAATATATGTTTCAATAGACTTGGCAGAAAAATAAAAAAATAAAGATAAAATATTAAATGTTAAACGTAGTATCTAATTATTTTTCTTGAAGAAAAAACTTGTTGTTACAGATGCACCTAATTTAGATTCAATAATATTTTTATTGCATCGCAAAAATACTGACTTTTATTAGAATGTAATAATGTATGATATATGACTTATTTTTAATAAAAAAGTATATAAAAAAAATTGAAAAAAAGAGCGAGAATTGATGTCATAAAAAATATAAGAAAAAGAAAATCCAAAAAGACTACTTGCCAAAATGAGCGAGAATTGATGTCATGTTAAAAAAATGCGAATGAGAAAAACTATACCATTAATAATCAGGTACACTTTTTTTAAGAAAAGATTGCTGTATCAAAATCCATTTGTAATTCTTACTAATAGGGATAGTAAGCTCAATGCAGTCAATGACATAGTAAACAAGATATATCAACTTATTATTAATGACAAAAATAAAATGCATGTAAAAGATAAAAATAAAATATAGTATACACTTCTTTGTTATTTTATTATTATTAATATTATTCTTACTGTTATGAATTCTACAACTAAAACTTACACTGTTATGTGTACATGTTCATCATGTACCAAAAATGCAGTTGGCAGAATTTTGCAAAATGCACAGACCTTTAAGTGTCATAACAATGCTGATAAGTTATTAGAAATTGGCCCAAAAAATCGAGGTAAATGACATTTGAGTAGTATACGCATTACTGAATAAATTGTAATCTAATATTTTTTTGTTAATTATCAGTTAATACAGAAGTTGTTGAAGAAGAGACATATATTGGGATGGGATATGTATCTGGTACATCGATTGACTGTGAGTATAAAACATATTTTTAATAAATCATAATTTAGATAGCTAATAGTTTGTTACTACTATAGATGAAGACAATTATTCTATTGTATCAGCCAAAACTACCATACAGAATGTATCTTTTTGAGAGAAGACGAGATTTTTTAATTTGAAGAGTCTGATGTTGAGACATTATCATTGGCTTCTGACAATGACAATCCTCATTCAAGCAATGAGTCTGAAGATGAGAGCAAAGTTGAAGTTTTCGGTGTTGAGGATTTTGAAGACATAGTTGCTTCCAGTATGTATACATTTAAAAAAGAAATATACATAAATTGTGTTGCAAATAATTAACAAAAATACTTTTCTTTGTAGTTGCTTCTTTGCAATTTCATGACATGTCTCAAACAAGCCAATTCATGGCTTTATTTGGTGTTATCTTTCAGGCATTTTACTTGGTTCAAGCAAGTGGAACTGCTATGCTGAAATTCTTCCTCCATCTTCTTGTTGTCTTTGATAAGGATACTGATCTCCTTCTCACTGTTGATGCGTTAAAGATTATGACTGGGTTCAATTTTATGACAAAAAACATCGTCAAATACACTCTTTGCAACAAGTGTTTTGCAATTTACTTACCAGGCAATCACAAACCAAATTGCACATTCAAAAAATACACAACTACACCACCAACATACTGCGGAAATCCTCTTTTCTTTGACCCAGAAGTTGATCAGCCCATCTCTCTCATGGTTTTCTCATATAACTCCCTCAAGAATTCCATTGCACAACATTTCGCCAAACCTGGGTTTGAGCATCAAATCGTTCAATAGAGATCAAGCGAGACAATTAACAGTATCTTGTCAGACATATATGAAGGTGCAATCTGAAGTGAGCTTCTTGATGAAGAAGATGAGCCTTTTGTTAATCTTGATCATTCCTTGATGCTGACATTGAATGTGGATTGGTTTCAACTATTTGAAGGCCGTACACATGCAAGTGGTGCTTTGTACCTGTCTATGAACAACCTACCAAGAGAAGAAAGAATGAAGCCAGAGAACATTATCCTTGTCGGTGTCATGCCTGGTCCAAAGGAAGCAAAGATTGACCAGATGAACAACTTCTTGGAATCTCTGGTAGACGAGCTGGTAGAATTATATGGTGGTGTAACTGTAAAGACTGCTTCATTCCCCAATGGTACTATTGTTTATGCTACTCTTATATCTATTGCTTGCGACATACCTGCTGCAAGAAAAACCACTGGATTTACAGGGCATGCAAGCACTAATGCCTGTCATAAATGCAAGCGCCACTTCTCTGTAATTGCTGGATCAAGTAAGATTGATTACTCTCGGTTTGACAATGAAAGCTGGGTGACAAGAACAAAGGAGATGAATGCCATATACGCTAATATGTGGGCTTGTACAGAATTAAGTGCAGAAAGAGCAGACTTGGAGAAGCAAAATGGCACGTGGTTTTCTGAGTTACATTGTTTGCATTACTTTGATCCCATTCGGTGCACAATTGTTGATCCCATGCACAATTTGTTTCTTGGGACAGCAAAACATATGATCAGTAGTTGGAAAGACCCTGGCTATCTCCCTGCTGCTGTTCTTGTCCGCATGCAATGCCTTGCTGATGGTATTATTGTTTCTCCTGGGTATATCATTTTGTCCACAAAAATCGAATTGGGTTTCCTATATATGAAGGCAGACGAATGGCAATCATAGTGTCTTGTATATTCGCTGGTGATACTCAAAGACGCTTTGCCTGAAAAAGACTTCAAAAACTGGACTCTCTTTGTCAAGGCATGCCAAAAGTTGACTGGTCCTTCAGCCATGTACTCAGAGATTGACAGTGCACACCAGCTCCTGGGAGACTTCGGAAAAAAATGTGAGATTCTTTATGGAAATAGTAGCATCACTCCAAATATGTATTTGCATATGAACTTGCGTGAGTTGATGTTTGACTTTGGTCCAGTGTATGAATTCTGGTTATATAGCTTTCAGAGATACAATGGCAAGTTGAAGGACATAAAGACGAACCGGTGAAATAGCCTTCAGGTTACATTCATGAGAGTATTCCTGGAAAAGGCATTTAATAGCACTTTCCTATATGCATATTTTACCAACCTTTTGCCACCAATAATACAGTTCCTTGAGAGCATTGCCCAAGTTATGTTGGTATCTGCTCTCTTGCCTCTCCCTTGCCTGGAGAATGGTCATCCACCTGTACTGGCATTCAACCTTCCAATGTTTCTGCAGGTTGTCACAAATCCATGGTATAATGTCACCAGAAGTGAGGCCTTGCCCCCAACCACTTTGCCAATCAAGCTGCAGCCTTTGACTATGATGAAGGATGATCACTATCAGTAGTTACTTGAATTCTATATCAAGGCTTACCAGAGTACAAGTATTTCCTTCTGTGTGGTAGGGAGAATCCCAATTAGTGAGAATGTATTTATAAACAATCAGATTCAAAAGATGAAGAAGATTCCGTTGCTGGGGCAAGAGTACTGCATTGGTAAAAAGAAGAAGCGTGGGTCTTTCATGAGGGTTTTGTTTCTTGGGAGAACAAAACGACAATGTATCTGAATTCCCTGGTCAAATAGAGTACTTATTTACTCCCACTGGAAAAATTAAAAAAATAAGGTAGTTTAAATATGGGGTATAGTGTAGTGTAATTTCCATATTTAAATTAGTTGATTTTTTTTCCACTTGTGCTGAAGGTGACCTTCACAGATAGTGGAATGACTAGAGTCAACTAGCAGAATTGTGGGTGGGGGGTGCCGCAGGTAAGGTTTGTTAGCACTTTAGATATACTTATCTGACTTGATATATAAAAAGAAAGTTTTTTAAAACTGCGTATCTATTTTGATATTCTTTATATGGAACCATAAAGGTCAGGCACCGACATATTATGAAGATTAAAAGTAGCGTAAAGGTGACCTTTAAGCTAGTTTATTGTTAAGAAGTTTGGTCATCAGCAGCAAAAAAAGGCGTCTTTAAAATTATGGACCAGTAATATGTTCTTTATTTATTTGGTTTCCCATTCTTATTAGGCTGGTAATGGTTTACGCTTTTATTTTTATTGGAAAGAATAGAATGTTTCTAGGTTTCAGATCTAATAATACTATTCTATATCTCTAGCTACTTCTTGCTCGGTCGGTTTGTTATATTTGGGATGAAAAATTTTCTACAAAAAAGAAATACCTAAAAAAAATGAGCTGCTCAATACGTTTTTTTTAGGGTACGAGCAGTACTCTTTGAGAATAGATAAATCGTTAGTGATGGGTGTGCGTGTGTGTTAGATATTTCAATTCTTATAAACCATTAATACTTACATTGGAATTATCCAGTACAAAGACCAAACAATAAAATATTACAAGTAAAGCTACGGAATTTTGATTCCTTTGACTATGAAAATGATTGGAAAAAATTAATTTTTGTGAATTGGGCGATATAATTATTAATTTACATACCCAAAGCAAACGGATTTATTTGTAGATATAGATAATACTTATCAAAAGTCGATATAGTATCTGGTAGTTTTTTTATTAATAAACAGTATAAGTAATATAATGATACATATAAGGATAGTAAAAGAACAAAAAAAGTCTTACCATGTCAATGACAGCAGCATGAGATAGAAGCTTTTGATCCATAGCATGTTTTGGAGAGGATTGTTCATCTATAGTAAAAATTGGATTCAGTTTGATTATTATTAAAGAGAAATATAATAAATAAATAGATAAAAATATTACCGTGTTGGTGGTCGTGTTTAGCTGTAGAAAATATTTTGGGTGATATGTCCTATAAAAAAGATAGGAAAAAATCAGGATACTTTTATGAGATGATGGTATGAAGTATATTTACTAACCTTGGCTAATCCGGATGGCCATTGTGAAGAGGATGCATCAGAAGGAAACTATACGCAAGTGACTATGGTAGCAGAAACACTTGTTATTACTCAGTTATATTTGAAGAAATTACTAATAAAGAAAAATAAAGAAAAAAAGCGTCTTACTAGGAACATTTGCAAGTATAAGAGTAAAAGAGAAAGAAAGAAGTAAAAAGAAAAGAGAGGGCGAGTGTCTATGGCAACTGAAACAACTAATTCTTTTTAGTTATATAAAAAAAAGTACTTTAAAAAAGCAGATTAAAAAAAAAGACTAATAAAAAAATAAAAAAAAATGGGTGGAGACAGCGACGAAGAGTGTGTCTATGGCAACAGAATAAATAAATTCTTTTATTTTCTATAAAGAAGACTTTTTAGAAAGAACATGTCTTACACAAATAGTTCGCAAATATAATAGAAGTTGCAGAGATAGAGAAACAAAGAAAAGACCAATAGCAAATATAAAGAGCAAAAAAAAAGAGAAACAGGAACAACAACAAAAAAAGA
This sequence comes from Phycomyces blakesleeanus NRRL 1555(-), assembly GCF_001638985.1. Lineage (NCBI taxonomy): Eukaryota > Fungi > Mucoromycota > Mucoromycetes > Mucorales > Phycomycetaceae > Phycomyces > Phycomyces blakesleeanus. The sequence continues at coordinate 3,079,604 of NW_017265136.1, read as the reverse complement.
AAAAAAAATAAAAAAGAAAAGTGCGTTTGAAACAAAAGACTAGACTGGTTTGATCAATTGGGTTCTAAAGCAGTATGAAAGCCGATTTGCATCTCAGTGATTACAAGAAGTATTAATAGAGACTTATATATCAAAGATATGCTGAATATCTATATAAACCATACGTTTTGTATAATTTGTTTACTCTTTCTCCTGCTTTCTTGCTACTTATTGCACTCATACTCAAACACACACACATCAACCCATTTTATTTCAAATAATTTAAGTATGTAAATTTGATATAATTTATTTTTAATTCAATTCAATTCAATTGTATAATAGCATCAATAACAATGTAATGTAAAATTAACAGTTACATTTTTACCTTTTATTATATTCTGTAGACAATGGCTATTCAAAGACGTCAACTTGCTCTTCGTCCCGTTGAGATTACAAACGAACAATTGATGGAAATTCTTTCTACTTTGAAAACTAATATGACAGCCATGGGAACCAACATGGCAGCTGACATGTCGATTGTACAAGAACAAATCGGCACTGTTGAAGATACATTGCTAAACATGAATAGCAGAATTGGTGTTCTTGCTACCAGCAGCACTGAGACAATCACTGCTATTGACAGTTTAAGCAGGGCCCCCCTCGTTTCCCCTACCAATACAATGGCTAATGTTTCTCAGCCTGCCTTCAACGCCCCGTCTGAGTTTAGCAAGAAGGCCTCTAATGATGTTTATGTGAGTATCAACGTGTGCAAAATTTTATTGATGTATTTTCTCATATATTCTATCAGGCCCATATTCGTAATCTCATGTGGGATCCCAAGCTGAAAACAAGAAATCAAGCTGATATCCTGGCAAATGAGAGTAAGCCCAGATGGAATACAAATGTTTTCTTTTACAAGTCGCCAAACAAGGAGTTGGTGGTGCGACTTCTTGAAAACTTGAAGCGCAAGTTTACCCATGAGGGATTTAGAGAGGCAGACTTGAGAGCAAGACTGCACAAAAACTTCACTAGCCGGGTTTCAAAAGCAAGAAAAACCGAAGAGGAAATAAAAGCAACAAACACTCGTTTGAGAAGGGCAGGACGTGCCAGAGATGTAAGTGTAATCTCTAAATAAATAATTTCAAAATAATATAGTTTAGTCTTGAGAATTTTAAAAATACTAATACAAAAAAACTACTATTAGAATCATACTCGCCGTTTACTTGCATACACAGACAACAAAGAAGCAATTGATCTACAAATGAAGAGAGATTGTGACTTCACGATGCAAATGGCAGCAATGTCCGATGGAGAATCTGCAGATGAAGACTTCGAGAATCGCATGAAGAGCATCATCAAGATTGTTCGGCCAGGATGGAGAAGTGACGAGGTATATTATTTTATATTAATAATTATGTCTTATTATAAAAAATATAAAGTGAAGTATTAACAAAATCATTTTAGTTCAATACTCTCATTAAACTCGTTGATGAGTATGTTATTGAAGCAATGGGGTCAAGTGCTTCTCAAATGAAGGAGAGGGTTTTCACCAGTGTGTCCAATACAGCAGTCCCAGATGACATAACCCCAAAATTTCCTCAGTGGGCCCTTAGAGACGGGTATTAAATAAACAAAAATTGCCTCTCTCTTTTTATCTATATATTACTTTTCACATACAAAATACTATCAATATATATATCAGAAATACGCGCTCTGTTTTTTTTGTTAAAGAAAAAGAAATGTAAAAGTTCACTTTATTTATTATTTAAGCATATAGCTTCTTTGGCAATGGAATTACCAGCATTTTGCTAACATTTCTACTTGTTGCAATAGTAGCTGTAGCAACCTCTAATAAGATGCGATGTACAGGTATAATGCTATGGTAGCTATCAGGAGAGAACGTGGGCAAACAAAATTCAACACCGTCATCCTCACGCGACCTATCAGAGGAAGTACGAAACCACTTGATAAATGCGAATACATGTTGATGATCATGAACCATGCGAGTCAGATGGAGATTGTGCGTGGGTGGAAGTTGGAAGGAGTGTGTAAAAAGATACTGAATCTGTCCAGCAAATCCAAGTATAATGTTTCCATTACTACCAACAAACTTTGCCTGAACAAGTGATCCGCGACTGATTGTGCTGTTGTTTGTTCCTTGATAGTGTTGACCAAGAATGTCAATTGACTTCAATTTGATGATTTGATTGTCAAGTGCTGGGCGATTATAGGACGTGTCCTGATAGCTGGCAAGGTCTGGGAGGTTGTAAGCGACTTGGTAGTATTCAAGTAAATGGAGATAGTCGGAATCATCCATTACTGATGGCTTTTTGTATTTTAGAGGAAATGTAGAAGGAGGAAGAGGCTCGTTACCCTTGGGTGGATTATAAGGATCAGTGTAGCCTTGAACGAATGCTTGCAATCTGAATGGGCGACTGGAGAGAGTGGTGACTGTGGCGGCAGGTATGGAGGTTGTAACAAGTTTAGACAGAGTGTGAATGAAGGGGATCTGGCTAGAACTTTTAAGAACAGCATTGACATAATCACCCTTATATGCATTCTGAACAAAATTTTTCATGTAGGTCGCCTCAAATCCGTCTTTGCCATTTGTCTTGAAATTCTTTAAAATACCATTGTATCGCTCAAACCCAAAGAGCCAATAACCATACACTGGTCCAAAATCACGAATGCATTCATGAAGATGGAGGTGTAGGTGCATATTGCAGGTGAGAATAGTGGCGGTATAGTCTACATTACATGCATTGCAAAACTTTTCTAACAGGCTGTGGGCAGTGGTGATCTCATCAAAAGTAATGCTGGGCTTTACGTAGTATCGGCATGCATCAACGAAATACATCCAGTTCTTGAATTGTAATGGAGGGAGAATACCATGCAACAAGAGAGGAGAATAAACCAGAACCCATGATTTCCACTCGTCCGCTTTCATGTAGCTGAAGCCCTTTCCAATTTTGGTTGTCAGTGTGGTATAATCTCTGGGTAGTACCATTGTCTCTGCAATTTTCTCCAACGAAGCAAACTCTTCAGGTCCAATTGTCTTCTCATCAATCCACCGATCCATTAATCTCTTAGACGTCCCCAGGAAAAGATTATGCATGGGATCAATGATCGTTCCACGTACTAGATCAAAGTATCCAAGGCGTTGCAACTGCGACCATCGAACACCATTTTCGACCTCCAGCTGATGCCTTTCTGAGAGTGTACTTGCATCCTTCCACTCCTCAGCATGCAACCTGCTCTCTGCACCACTGCGGATATTCCAACGAGAATAATTGAATCCATGGAAATCAACCTGGTTGCTGCTCCCTAACCGAGTAAACTGCCGGCTGCACCTGTAACAAGCACATGTGCTGTTATGCGCTGTGAATCCACTTGTCTTTCTGGCGGCTGGGATATCACATGCAACCATCAGTAGTGCAGCACGAACACTGACACCATTTGGGAATTCGTGTGTAGGAATCCGCATGCCAACATACAGCTGCTTCAAATCATCCACCAAGGGCTCCAAGTAACTATTGATCTCGTCGGTTTTTGGCTCCTTTGGACCAGGCATGAGACCTACAAGGATAATATTCTCTGGCTTGAATCTTTCATCATGGGGCAAGTTGTTGATGGCCAGATAGATAACACCAGAGGAGTGAGTGACACCATCAAAGGGCTGGAACCAGTCGATGTTAAGTGTTAACATTAGTGAGCGTGGGTCCAACACAAATGATACACCATCCTTGTCCTTCAACTCCTTCCACATCGCACCATCATAGACATCGCACAGAGTATCTACCATTTTCAACTCCTTATTCCATTGACGAATCTTGGCTTCGAAACTAGGGCGACGGAAGAAAACGCTCAATGTATTTTTAATGGATTGGTAGACATATTCACGCTTTGCAACCAAGGCACCGGAAGATATGGATTTCGTCAAATTACAGTTGCATGCAGACCTGGCACCAAGTTTTGAGGAAACACATCGAGGAGGAGCAGATACGATATCCTGATATACTATATGACAGTCTTGGCACACCACAAATTTCTTGATGCCTTTTGTAATAGCAGAAAATCCTGTTATTTTTTGTAAACCGGCAAGACTGGTTGGTAATTGAAAATCTTGGTCGTAGATTCTCAGCAGGTTGTTGATAAACTCAATCAAGACAGCAGCACCCTTATCAACAACATGACGTGAAGCAAACAGTACCGTAAAGATGGCTATGAATTGATGGACTTCATTTTTGGGCATATCAGGAGCAGCAAAAGGGTCTGTAAAAAATTAAAAAAAAATTAACACTTGATTTTTCTTTTACTCTCTTTTTCTTTTAGTTTTCTTTATGTATCTCACACTGACCTTCACTGTTGAAGTCCTCGATCTCGATCTCATTGACTTCATCTTCAACATTGTCATCGAAATCATTGTCGTCTCTGTCATTGTCAAACATTGAGGCGGCATCCAAAAAAGGTGAGTTGGCCTGACCGTCCATTGCTTCCACAGAATCGGAACGAGAGGTTGGGATTACTACAAATATGGAATATAATAGTTTATTAGTTTTTTTTTCTGCTTTCAAATAAAAAAATTCTTACCCTCAGTATCTACATCCATGTTTCTCATTGCGGCTGTGTTTCATTAAAAGTTTAAAAATAAACAACATAAATAAAAAATAAAAAATAAAAAATTAAAACGATTATTACGCAGCAAACAAAAAACCAACACTGAATATATTATACTATTCTCAAATATTCTGGTACCTTCAACTCTAGCTCTCTTATTACGATGAGTCTCAGTACGCTTTGCAGCATAAGAAGATTTCTGATGACTGTTGTGACATTTAATGCAGTGACAGTCTAAGGTGTGGGTTTGGGTAGAGGGAAACATATTGTGTATAGCTTGAATTATAAAATAAAAAAGGAAACAAGTACTACAAATACTTTATTTGATGTGATTTTATAGCAAGCCAAAAAAATATGAATTTTTTATTGTCTATCTAAACCAATAGAATACGTCGAAAATACACCCCCAACTTAAATAAAAAAAACGGCTGAGCTGAAAAAAACCCTGACATTTCCACTACCTTTCTCGTTACTTAAAGCTATAGTATTTTTTTTTATTTTTCCAGTGTCCTACCATCAATATCGGTGGAGTCAAAAGAGTGTCAACGTTTGCATTCATTAAATGGTTTCCTGCCTACCAGTCCAGTCATCACCAGCCGTTAGCTGAACAAGGCCTAGAGTTGTGGGAGAAGGGATACATGGAAGAGAAAGCTTCATGCATTGTTCCAATACAACGTCTGCATTCATGCTTCGCATTGACTACACATAAAATGTAAAATGGGACACAAAAATATTTTGTTATTCTACTGCCTAGAAAAGTAGTCACATAAAAATAAATAAATAAATACAGTGCTACTGGATTTTTTCTATTTGATCGCAGTTTATAAAAATAAGTTCAAGATTTTTTAAAAAAAGTTGGTGGTTTATAAAAAAGAGTTTGCTTTTTTTTAGAATCAGTTTGCTGCCACACAGAAAACTAATTTGCATTCTATCCTACCAAATTTGCATATTTTTTTTTAATTTACATTTTTAATTTGCGCTTTTAATTTTTACTTTAGCCTCAATTTGCAAAGCTTGTTTGCACAAAATATAAATGTAAATTGCAATAAAAGAAATCTAAATTGCATATTATTTTTTTATTTTTTGCATAGAAAAATGTTTAAGAGAATGCATAAGAAAATGTAAAAAATATAAAGAATAAAGATGCTAAAGGTATAAGAAGTGCATAAAAAAATTCAAAAAAGCACATAAAAATATAAATAATAGAGATAATATAGAAATAAGAAGTGCATAAAAAATAAGAATATTATATAAATGAATAAATGAAAGAACATAATAAATAAAATAAAATAAAATTAAAGGTTGGTTTCTCCCTCTAAGCAAGAATGGAAGAAAGATACTGCGTGTCTAATCCACCTATTACAATCTTCAACTGTCACACTCTTTACTTATTCCACAATTCTTGGTATCAATTGATTGTCAGCAGAAAGTGTCTCCCTTTTGACACCAGCCTTCACTTTTGACCAAAACTCTTCGATTAAATTAAGGAAAGGAGAGTAAGATGGTAGAAATATGCATTGGTATCCTCTTTTCTCTATCAGCTCTTGTATGGCCTTTGGATTGTGTATTGGTGCATTATCCATTACCAAGTACTTGCCTTGTTGATTACAGTGATCCAATACGTCCATGACATTTTCAATGAAATGAAGAAAGTGCTCTGATCAGGTTCTAACATGGCCATTGATCTTCTCCACTTTCTTATCCAACTTGCACTTCTTAGAGCTAACAACTGCCTGTGGTTTGCGCAAGGTGACACTGATTACACCAATTTGGGAAATAGCTTCAAGAATAGTAATGCTGACATCTCATTGCGTTGGTACTGTTGTTTTTGCTGGCTTTCCACAGGTGGATCTTCAAAAGTTGCACTTGATATGCATGTTGAAACCTTCCTCATTGATAAAGACGCAGTCTCTGACATAGTCAAAATCCAAAATGGAAAACCATTCAGTCACCTTGTCCTTTCTTAACTGAATTACCCATTCTGAATTGCGAGCTGCAGGAAGTTTCTCAAGTTTATACAGTGTTAGACAGCACTTATTCACCAAATGCTTTTGAAGGCCAGACAGAGTGATTGTCAGATCTTTAAATTTTTCTAGCAGGGCAGTGCGTGCTTCCTGAAGAGTTACAGCAACGTTGTTCTCAAAGTACACGATCAGAAAGGATGAATGTTGTTGTAAAAGCTTGGGAGGAGTGCTGACAGATCTTTTTCCTGTACTTCCAGGAAGACGTTGTTCTTCATCTTTTCTATACTGAGCAATATAGTTTTGGCCAGTACGAACATTAATGCCCATTTTTTTGGCGGCCATCTTAGCAGTCCATCCTTTTGAAAATAAAAATAGCAATTAATATTTATACACTGTCTTTATATTACTTATTTTAGCATACCGTTCTCAATAACTAACTCAAAAAGTCCTTGCACCTGTTCTGGCATGTACTTGTGATAAGTGCCTCTAGGCTTATAAGGTTTTTTCTCAGTTTTTTTCATTTTCTTCCTCCAAAGTCTCCGCATCAGAACCCTGTATACAAGTCTCCTAGTTGGTAGTTGTCTGTTCAAAATCCATCTTTATCACTAGAGTCTGGATTCCATTGCCAGAGTTGGGATAGGTTACTTTCCACTCATGAAGTACAGCATTGGTCATTGTATCTATTGTTCTTTCTTCATAATCATCAACAATGTCCATAGTAGTGGCATCAAAGATCATGTTCATTTTTTTGGTGTTGGTGTGGGTGTTGGTGTTGGTGTGTATGGGATGGGGTGTGAATGTTTATAAAGCAAATTAATATTTTTTAACAAAAAACAGACTACCTTTTATATTACTTTCGCAATAAAATATGACATCCTTTATTTTTATTTGATGTGTTTATTATCTACTGACAATCATTAAACAAATATTTTTCTAAATCTGTGCTAAGAGTATTATTTGATGTTTATATGCATTTGTTCTGCTTACAAATATAGTAAATCTATTGTAACATGGCTAGTTGTTGCTGATTTCATATCAGATTATACTTAAATTTATATTATATTGTTAATCTCTATCATTATCAGCCCTAGTATTTGGGTTATTTTTAGCCAATTGTAAGCTGTAGATATTATTCAATGGTTACTTGGTCCAATTTCATCTTATTACATGCTGTATGTAGCATATTTCACCTTTTTGTAGCTAATTGTGTATCATACTATCTCTAAACTTACAAACACTGTTAATCTCTGCCATTTTCTATCCCAATATCTGGTTCATCTTGGCTGGATTTTCTGCCATGAACAGTATTCGATGATTACTGGGCAATATAATTTTCCAGAATGTTATCTGTAATACATTAAAGCTATATTCTTCTTATCTCTCTGTTGTAGTGGTTGAAGTTGAAAAAGTTTTTAAGAGGAAGAATTGAAGATTTGAGATTAGGAACGAAGATTCGTGAGAACTTGTGTAGGTTTTGTTTATTGAGAAAGGATTTTATATCAAAGTTTTGACCAGGTTCCTACACTGAACTACTACTGCTATTTATATTGTTTTGGATTGGGAAAATTATATGACTGGGGTCAGGTAATTGATCCTATCTGAGCCTTAATCAGAGCAACATGATCTTGAGATAATTAATGTATGATTAATTATATAAATGTGTGTAGTCCCAATGAAGTATTAACATCGAAAGTAAATGTGTTTATGAGTTATAATTATGCTTATAATAATCCACTGATGTATCCCATATTATGGTGATATCATCATATGAAATATAATCACTATCATGTTTGCTAAATCTGTGTGTTAAATAATAAAGTAATTGATAGACACCTTTGACTGGAATAGCTGAAGTCTTATATTATTTCCTTCAGACTTATTCTCAATTACAGCAGTAGTCAATACTCATTTACAACACTCTCGATGAAATTGCACTCATGGTTATATAATTTTCCAGAATGTTACTTATAATACATTACAGCTATATTTTTCTTATCTCTCAAGGAAATTGCCCTCATGGTTACATCACACTGCTTATACTTGCTCTTTTTTATCTAAGCATTGAACTGTTATCTTTTTCTTAATTTTATACAGTGAATCTTGCTCAAGTATTATTGTGTTGATTTGATCATGCTTTGGAATATAACTAAATTATACTGTTATTTTTTACTATCTCTTACACAAAAATTATACATATTATGTCTCATATTTGTACTATCTTTTCTAAGCAGGTGATTTTTACTGCATTATAGTTTACTTTATCTTGGTTTTTACTAAAATAAGCTCAAAGATATGCTCTATTGTTACCCATAACTTTTTTGGAAAGTATTTTTGCTGCAAGTACAAATTTGTTTTCATAGATCAGTATAGTTACTAATTTTATGTACTCACTATTAAAGCATTTAATATCTTTTGAAGGTTTTAATATTACTTACTTACTTTAATTTTGAGTTACTATATTAAATTTATTGTGCTATGGCAAAGGTTTGGAAATAATATAAAAGAGCATTAAAAATTAATTTTCATATCAGTATATTTTTCAATTATTTTAAAAGCCATGTTTAACTTTAACAAGACCAAACAATCGACAATTCTTCCTTGCAATTCTGACTTCATGGAGACATTTGAAGGGAATACTGATAACCACGATTTAAATTACCGTCCTATTCAGACAAGGCCTGTTAAGGAAAGCTGTTCTGCCTTGGTCGAAAAACCAGTATACATGGAAGGTGTCAGCACACAAGACAAGGTTTTGGATCCTGAAGATTTGATTATGCTAGGAGATAAACCAAAGGAGAAGTGCTGCTACCAATCTTATATGGAAGAGGAAACTTTGCTGGTTCTGAAGAAGTATTTTGTTGATGAGATAACAATGGCGGAAGCAGGAAAAAGTGTAGATATGCCAAGATCAACAGCCGGTTGGGTGATAAGACGTATAAGAAGTAGACTAAACCTACCAGCTAGAAGATCCCGTATGCACAAGTATGCCTGTTTAGAAGAATATGAAAAAACACTATGCAAATATGTCAAAACTATGCTTTTACAAAAAAAACTATGAATAAACTATATGCCAGAATTTATATAAAACTTATAGCTACAATGTTCTTTCATTAAAAAAAAGCAAATATATGTGACAAGCGTAAAACAGAAATGCAAAAAATTAAAACCTATATAGATAAATTATATGACATAAGTAATATGAAACTTATAGTTATAATGTTCTTTTATTAAACATATAAAATATATACATTTTCTGGGAATTATTAGTCAAAAATAAAAATAGATTTGGTGCAAAAATAAATATAAAACTTGGTGCAATTTTCTGCCATTTCTTTTCTTAATTCACCTTTTTTGATGCATTTGGTAAATTCTATTTTTTCACCAAATCAATTTTTATTTTTGCACAAATAATATCTGGAAAAAGTGTATACCAGCAGGCAAAACACAGAAACGCAGAAAATAAAAAATAATATGCAATTTAGGTTTTGTTATGGCAATTTACATTTATATTTTGTTCAAACAAGCTTTGCAAATTGAGGCTAAAGTAAAAATTAAATGCGCAAATTAAAAACGTAAATTAAAAAAAAATACGCAAATTTGATAGGATAAAATACAAATTAGTTTTCTGTGTGGCAGCAAACTGATTCTAAAAAAAAGCAAACTCTTTTTTATAAACTGCCAACTTTTTTTAAAAAACCGTAAACTTATTTTTATAAACCGCGATCAAATAGGAAAAATCCAGTACTACTTTCCATTTACTTCTATGCTTCTAAGTGCACCAATAGAAATGAACAACACTCTTATTACTGCATTTTTTAAAAAAGAAGAACACAATTAATAGTTACATGTGACCGTCAGCGGCTTCCTATTGGACGAGCGTACTCACAACTACTCTGACAATGATATTGAAAAAAATATCCTAAAGAAGACCTATACTATATTCTTCCGTGATAGACAGTAAGGTCACGATCAGCTATTCAAATATTATTTCAATGAAAGTACAATCTACACTGACAAACAATTCTGTAGGCATTTTAGAATGAACAAAGCATTGTTTATGCAAGTTCTGGAGACTGTCAAAGACAATGATAGCTACTTTGGGCAAAAGTTAAATGCTGCTTGTAGACCTAGATTATCTTCTACCCAGAAGGTAACCATAGCTATCTGGCAGCTAGCATATGAACTTCCTGCCAGTTCCATAAAAAAACTATCTAGAATGGCAGAGTTAACTGCTCTCGAGTGTCTGAAGCATTTCTGTGCTGCAGTTGTATCTGTTTTTAGCAACAAGTACTTAAGAGTGCGAAAAAAAAAGAATGTAAAACAACTTCATGAAGGCGAATCAAGAGAGTATCCTAGAATGCTAGATTCTCTCAATTGCATATACTAGGAGTTGAAGAACTGTCTCACTGCTTGACATGGGAAATATGTTAGAAAGAAGAAGACTTCTACTGTTTTGGAAGCTGTTGCTTCATACAACCTTTAGATCTGACATGCCTTCTTTGGCTTATCTGGATCTCTGAATGATATTAATATCTTTGATCAATCTCATCTTTTTGAAAGTATAACTAATAGAAAAGATCCTGAAGTTAACTTCATTGTCATTGACAATATATATAGCTAAGAATATTACTTAACGGATAGTGTATACTCAATTTACTTGACTTTTGTTAAAAGCTTTAATGACTCTCAATCTGCAAAGCACAGAGTACATGTATATATATTGTATTATTATTTATTATACTTACTAAGCACTTATCTTCTTTTAGAACTTTGCAAAGACACAAGTCGCAGTCAGAAAGAATGTAGAGTGAGCATTCAGTATATTGCATGCATATTTTGCAATAGTTGCTAGGCCAGCAAAAATGTGGAACCAGGAAACTCTGCATGACATTGTAAATACTTACATAATCTTGCACAATATGATTGCAGAGAATAGCAGAGGAGAGAAAGAAAATGTTGGTGAAGATAGTGGAGTAGAAGGAGAATTTGTAGGAGAAAGATCTGAGATAGATACTTTATTAATTGGAATGACATCCTTGATACCCAGTTCAGAGATAGTGCTCTCAGATGGAAGCTTTGCAAGTTGTCATTCAAAAATATATAGTAATTTGAAACTATGAGCAGCACTTTCAGTTGAGATAAGATGTTATAGAAAGCCTGTGGCAAAAAAAAGAGATTTATTAATCAAATAAAGAAAAATTAAAATTACATATACATTTATTATTTTTGCTTTTGCTTTTTACAAACTAATTGCCATCACAATCTTTTTTTTTGCTGCTAATACCAAAGAAATTGCTGTTCAAATTGTTATTATTGCTGATAAATGTATTCTCTATACCTATTTCCAGAACCTCCTTCTGTAAGTCCAATATCATCTGATAGTGACAGGATCTGCAATCAAAGAAGTATCAATCAACAAAATCTTTATGTTCTGAGTCCTTTAAAGGGTGATATTTTTCTCTCTTATGGCCATTGCTACCATGACGTTAGACTACATGATCTTTTTTAGAAGTTTCTTGTGCTTACTACCCTTTGCAATACTCTCTGAATGCAATGCAATCAGCCTCTCAATGTTTTTCTCCTGCTTTCTTTTCATTATCTCTTGCTCTTTAGCAAACATTTTTTCAATTTGGTGAGCTGAAAACTCTTTTTCGTCTATATTCTTACTAATTGAGCTAGGAGCAGAGGCCACTTCCATAGAATTTCTTTCCTTCTTTTTGGCTGGGACACTTGGTTTTCATTTTGGATGTCTAGCCAAGATTCTGAAGCAGTGACAAAAATTGAACTTTGTTTTTGTCTCTATGAAGTACATATCTGCCTTTACCTCCTAAACTTTTATTTAACTATTGTGGACAGCATAATATATATTATTTATATTTTAATAAATTATATTCCATTTGTTGTTGGTGCTACTGGAATTTGAGTGCACTATAGAAGACAAAATACTGGCATACTTGTTCATACCTATATTTTAATTTGCTATAAAACAGGCCTAAAAATAAATTTTAAAGTAACCACTGCAGATACTTTAATATAAACTTTAGAAGTTTGTTTATATTTGTGGTATTTCAGGTACAAAACAATAGAAAAATAAAATATTTGATAATAGAGACATATAGAAATACTTTGAGACTGTATATAAGTTGTCCTTTATTTATAAATAAAAAGTGTCCCTTTTGATAAGAAAACACAATCTGCTCTTATCATTACGTCTTAGTTTCTTAAGGCTTTCTTCCTTTATTATATTTGGTTATTAGAGTGTATTTACTGCTTAACTAGTGTTGGTGTTACAATTATGACATCAAGTCATAAATTGCACTTCTTTAGCTCTTAGCTATTCTTTTCTCTTTTATACTAGAGCTTTAGGACTTCCTACTAAATTAGCTCCATATTGATCTGACACAGTTTACCCGGCAGTATGATATAATTATCTTAACAATCTTTAAGATATTATCTACAGTACTAACTGTAATAATTATTGGGCTGATTACTTAATCGTTTATATATATTTTATACTCACAAGATGATAGCTACTATGCTATCCTAATATGAATATGTTCTTATATGTGATAAATCCAACATCCGAGTGTCTGGATCACCACAATATTTATTTAAAAATTCATTACATACTTAAAACTTTATAAAATAAAAGTTAATCGTTTTTGAAAGGCATGTATTTTCTGAGCAATACTTTTATTTCTATAAACCACTCCATATCTTTCTTTAATTGGTTATCAAAAAAAAAATTTAATCCTGGAATAAAATCTCTTCATTGAAGAAGATTACTACATGGGTATACAAAATCTGAAAAAAAACAGGTAGTTTAGCAAGTCTGAAACGTTTTATAAAATATGCAACACCAAAACATTTAAATTGTAATATACATGTCGACGCACACACACAAATGTGTGTTTTTGTAAATAGCATACACAGGACATTTGGCCATATCGGCGCATGGACAACTTGTTATATCTCGCCGAGCTCCTAAACTTGGAAACACAAGCTGTATTGGAGAAGTTGGAATATTGTCATGAATACTTTAAAAAAAGGAAAACAGTATAGTTGTGATTGAAACCCACAGATGTACTGCCTGCAGTAGTAAAGGACTACTGCAAGCAGATACATGCAACTACATAAAACATTCTTCTTCTTCTATTTGTCTATCTATCTTTCCATAGTTCTTGGATATAAATAGCTTTACATCTATATATCTAAAATCAATCAAAATTTGCAGCATCATGTGATATACAAATTTGCCTATAAAACATCTATTCACATCTAAAATCTAGCACTTTTACTGTAATGTGCAAGAAGTCACACAATAAGATAATAAGATAGAATAAAATATGAAGATAAAGATAATGTTTATTTGTGATAATATTTGTGATATTTATATTAATTTATAAGATGCCGCAGTATCCTAGATTCTAGCTAAGTCCTTTTGCTGCGGTATCTTGCTGAGCAATGGTTGACTTCTTCTTCTTGGCCTTACTCACCCAACTACTGCAGTTGGAGTAGTTGTTCCTGATTGGGTAGGATTGGAACTGAGTGTCAATTCCAATCCGCTCCTGATATTACTATGTCACATGATATACCGAGATATTAACGCTTTGAATTTATTTTACAAACTATTGCCAAAAAACTTATACAACTATCAAACCAAACTCTAACTTTGAAAAAAAAACCAAAAAATAAAGTGCCATCTACTCAACGTTGTTGTGCTGCTTGCCATATGCTTGGACATAGCAGAAGTACTCATAAGCAATGTTTCATGAACCCAAAGAACATTTCTCTCCACATTCCTCAAAAGAGAACTAATGTAGATGAATATCCTGCAGAAAGTAGCCGAAGTAACTATTTATTTATACACTTATGCGTATTACTGCAAGTATTATATATATTTTTTAATAATAAATGTGTTTATAAAAAAATAGCTGCTGCCTTGAGAATAAGATGTGAGCCTGTCCAAGACCAAAATTTGGACATAGAAACATCGACTTCTATTTCAGTTTCTGAGTTGACTGAATTTTCACTTGCAAATGAGACTATTACTGAAGTTCTTGAAGCAGTCATGGAAGAAGAGATTGAGGAGACTTCATCCGATAAAGAAGTGACTGGAAGAGAAGAAGAAGTCGAGGAGATTTCAACTGTGGATAGAGGATCAATTTTACCTCATTGTTCTCACTGTAACAGAACTGATCATTGCCAAATTACAAGCAGATCTTGTCCAAACAATAACAGTAGCAGAGCAAGAGGATCTAGAAATCGAGGCAGAGGCTTGAATAATATTGTCTGACTTCCAGCTATTTCAGAACCAGCAGTTGATAACAGGGGAGATATAGATATTGAGTGTCAATTTTGTGGGGCAATGATGTGGGCACATGAAAAAAACAGTCGTTCTTCTTTAAGAAGCCCCACGTTCTCTATGTGTTGTAACAAAGGAAAGCATGTTCTCCCCCAAATTGAGCCAACACCTACAGGAATTGCTGAGCTTTTGAACTATAGAACACGTAATGGAAAGAAGTTTCTTGAAAACATTCGAAGCTATAATAGTACAATGAGCTTTACTTCTTTGGGAGCTAAAATTGATATCTCTGTTGGCAACAATATCAATGGGGCATACAACTTCCGGATTCACAAAACAATTTGTCATAGAATTGGATCTATTTTGCCAGTGACAGAATCTGATATCGCTCACCCAAAATTCGCTCAGATCTATATTTATGATAGTGCTGCTCAGATAGATCAAAGACAGTACCATTCCCCACAATTGGAGAGAAGTGTTTTGGAGAAGATTCAGTCCATTCTTATGGAAACAAATCCATTCGTACATCTCTTCAGAACAATGGATCAAATTTCTTGGGAAAAGAAACAATCTATAGATCTCATTTTGCGTTTAGTAGCTGAGGGGCCTTGGGATCAAAGACAGTACAATGCTCCACCTGCAAGTGAAATAGCAGTTCTTATTATGAATAATGAAGAGGGTACTTCAAGAGACATTGTGCTGCACACCAGAGCCAACTTCCAACAGAACATCAATGAGTACCACTGATCTTATGATGCTTTATACTATGTGCTACTCTTTCCATATGGTGAAGATGGTTGGACCATTGATGCCAGCTCGTTGTCAGGAGAGTATGTCACAGTAATGCAATGGTACTCAAACCGTTTGATATATTGACGCAACACACAGCACCTCCTCCATCTTTTTGGCTGTCTCTTTCAACAATATATTGCTGATATATATGCTCAAGTTGAGTACAATCGGCTGCACTTCATCACCAGCAATCAAAATCGTCTCCGTGTAGATCTTTATAGTGGAATTCAGGATGCTATTATCTATAACGATTGTAATCTTGCAAATCTTGGAAAGAGAGCTATTCTTCTATCTTCCTTTATTGGTAGCCCCTGGTATATGGCTCAACTTTATCAAGATTCAATGAGTATTGTGCGTCGTTTTGGCAAGCCTGATTTGTTCATAACTTTCACTTGCAATTCAAAGTGGCCAGAAATCACAAATTTCCTATTGGCTGGGCAAAAAGCTAATGACAGACCGGATCTTTGTTCTCGGGTTTTCAATATGAAGTTTAAAGAGCTCATGATTGATCTTACAAAAAAAATATTCTGGGGAAAGTTTTGGTCTTTATATATGTCATTGAATTCCAAAAGCGCGGACTTCCTCATGCCCACATTCTTTTGATTTTGCAACCACAAGATAAACCAAAAACAATAGAAGATTTTAACAGAATAGTTTTGGCTGAAATCCCAGATCCTGAAACTGAGCCATTGGCATATGAAACAGTAAAAAAATGCATGATGCATAGCCCATGCGGAAAGAAATATCCAAAAGCACTATGCATGAAGAATGGGATCTGTTCAAAGAATTATCCTAAAAAGCTTTGCAATGAGACTAGCAATGGTGGGAACGGATATCCTATTTATTAATGCAGTCGAAATGGAAGAGTTATTAGAAGAGGACCAAAGATCATGGATAATGGATGGGTTGTTCCACACAATAGATACATATGTGCAATATACAATGCTCATATAAATGTTGAGATTAGCACCTCTGTTTCTGCCGTAAAATACCTCTACAAATATGTATATAAAGGACATGACCGTGCAATGGCCCGTGTGCAGCCTACACTCACCAATTCTGCTCCACAACAACAACAAGAGCATGTAAACAAAGTTAATGAGTTTCTTGATACTCGGTATATCTCCGCTTCTGAAGCATGCTGGAGAATATTTTCTTTTAAGCTTCATCAAGAGTATCCCAGCCATCAACGACTTTCAATCCATCTGGAAAATGCCCAACCTGTATATTATAATCCATCTTCTAACCCAGAGGATGTTGCAAATTCCAGAAAAAACACTACTTTAATGGGATATTTTGACTATAATGCTACACACCCATCATCTGAAAAGTTCTTTACGTCGACTTTCCTTCTCTTTATATATGGAATACAAAAGAACGAAAATGGACAGCACGTAAGAGGTTTGATAAAGGAACGATTGGCAGAGTTTACACAGTGTCTCCGAGAGATATTGAAAAATATTCGTTACGATTACTGCTGCATAATGTTAAAGGGGCCAAAAGCTTTGAAGACATACGTACAGTAGAAGGATGTGTGTATGAAACAAACCAAGCTTCATGTTGTGCTCTGAGATTACTTTTGAATGATGATGAGTGGAGTAACTGTATGGAAGAGGCAGCAGCTCATCAGATCCTATTTTCTTTACGAAGACTATTTGCTATTCTTTTGATTTTCTGCGCAGTATCAGATTCTTTCTCTTTGTGGCTTGCTCATCGCGATTCTATGATTGAAGATTATCTGCATTTGGCAAGAGAAAGTAGTGGAATTCCTGTGTTAGTCCCCACACAAGATATGTTTGACAGATGTTTATGGGATATCGAAAGTCATCTATCTGCCAACTCTATGTCTCTCATGTTGTTCACTGGATTTGTTCTTCTACCAATGCCTGACATCCAGCACTTTAGCTCAAATGGGCAAGATGTTCAAGTCATCATACAAGAACAAGAAGATTTATGCAATCAAGCCCAGCTTTTGCCAGATCCAGATACACTGACATTCAATAATTCACAAAGACGTGTCTATACAACAGTATTAAGTGCAATTGAAGAAAACGTGGGAGCCTCAAGATTGTACTTTGCCGATGGTCCAGGTGGGACGGGAAAGACATTTGTCTTTAATGCCTTGCTTCAAATAACTCGCCAACAAGGAAAAATTGCTCTTGCAGTAGCAACAAGTGGAATTGCTGCATTGCTGCTAGACGGTGGGCATACAGCACATTCCAGGTTTAAGATTCCAGTACAAGTTGATCTTAACTCCTTATGCTCCATCAACGCAAACTCGCAAACGGCACAACTTATTAGAAGAACGGAATTGGTTATCTGGGACGAAGCTTCTATGATTAGTAAAGATGTTTTTAATACTGTAAGCAGATCCATGCAAGATATAATGAAGGCTGTCGATCCATTGCTTGAAAACATTTCATTTGGAGGGAAGTTGTTTGTCTTTGGAGGCGATTTTCGGCAGGTCCTTCCTATTATACCCAAGGCAACAAGAGCTCAGGTTGTAAGCCAATGTATCAAGAAAGCATCTGCATGGAGAAATGTAAAAACCTTGCGGCTTACAACAAACATGCGAATTGCCCAAGCAAATAATGAACAAGAAACATTAGAGCTTAGGGAATTTGAAGCATTTCTCTTGCAAGTTGGTAGTGGTTCTGCCCACACAACAGGCGGTGATGACACCATCCCAATTCCGCCCCATATGTTACTTTCTGGATGTAATTCTGCTGATCTGGCCAAAGCAGTTTTTCATGATCTCTCCTCTAATGCAGCCAACCCTCATTTTCTCATGGGCCGTGCTTTGCTTACTCCTAAGAATAAAGATGTCAATAAACTCAATGATATTCTTCTGAGCCAGTTTCCTGGAGAGGCACAAGAGTTTAAGAGTGTTAACCAGTGAATTGATGAAGATGGTCAGTTGACATATTCAGTTGAGCTACGAAATACCATTGATCCTGGATCCCTACTACCTCACTCACTGTCCTTAAAAAAAGGATGTCCTATCATGCTTCTTCACAATCTTGACCCAAAAAACGGCCTCTGTAATGGTACACGCCTGATTTGCAACTCTTTTGGAACATCTGTCATCAGAACAACAATTGTGACTGGATCCAATGCTGGGCAAGTATCTCTTATTCCAAGAATAAAGCTTAATCCATCTGGATCAAATGGTGAAATTGAATTCCAGCAGTTCTAATATCCAGTTCGTCTTGCATTTACAATGACAATAAACAAGTCACAAGGTCAAACTCTTGAGAGCGTTGGATTATATCTCCCTGCCCCAGTATTCTCCCATGGCCAGCTGTATATTGCTCTATCCCAGGTCAGAAAACCTTCTACAATCAAAATAATGCTTGATACACCAGCAAATTCCAACGAAACGGCAAATACTGTATTTACAGATAATGTTGTATTTAAGGAAGTCTTTGACATTTAGTAAAAAATTATATATAATATACACTATAAACTTATCTAACCAATTTTTTTTGAATAATAAAACATTTATAGATATCCTTTCTTTTCATATAATTCACTCAAATAAAATGTTCCTATTAATTGTGCTACACGGTACTTAGACTTCCAATAGGGAAGGGTTTTATATTAACTTCCGGTAGGCTCTGCCCCCCCCCCCCTCCCCCCCCCCCCCCCTCCCTGTCAGAGAGGGGAGTCCATGGGGCCCCCCCGAATATATCTTTAAAAAATTACAAAATTAACACTCCAAAAGTCCGCAGATATTAGTTTCTAAAATCCCTTCCAGTGTTCTACCAAAATATTCATTTTTTTTTAATTTTTATTTTTAATATTTTTTGTGTGTTGTAATTTCATACTGTTCTTTTTTGGCTGTAAAATTACACTACCATCCCTTTCTCTTGCTATGAAATTATAAAATTGCTTTTATTTTCTTTATGTTTTACACTTCTTTAATATAAATGTAAGTTGCACTAAAAAATATTAATATGAAAATTAATATAATATTGAATAAGATATAGATATTTTTAAAGTTTGTCTCTCTTTAAAATAAATAATTTACATATTAACAGTATTTTTTATATGATGTAAATATAAATGGAAAAGCAATTATTCACTTGATGTATTCAAAGCAAAAATATTTCAAGAGGAAAAAGCATAGGTTGTTATTTCATTTTTATTGCAGCAATATTTTTGTATAATTTCTTCCTTTCATATAAACGGCTATTTTATTTAAAAAAAATTACATGCTGTGAGAGGTGAGAATTCCTTTCACAGAATTTTGGTTGTAATATACAAGTTGTCATAAATCCAAATATAGAGTTTATATAAAAAATACTATGAAAAGAAAAGATGATATTTTAATAATGTACGCAGCATAAATCTTAGAAATTGACTAAGCAATATATAAATAATATTATGATAAAATGCGCAGTATATGTCTTGAAGAAAAACTTGGCAAAGTAGAAGCATGACATGGAGCAGTACTCTATCTATTTATAATTTATTTTTCACTATATAAAGACTATGATTAAAGAGTCTTAAAAACATATCTTTTTATTAATTTATACCATCACCATGTCTAATAATAAAACAAGAAACAATTATATTATCTGCACGTGCACTTGGTGCACAGTGTCTAATCCATCTGTAAAGCATCAAAGAAAGCAAAATGCAAAATGAAATTACAAACAATATAGTGCACCAGTTTTGGCAGCCAGTGCAATGAGTAAATAATATAATGAAAAAATGTTATCTTTGTAAATTTAATATAAATTATTCAATTAAATAGATATGTGAAATGAAAATGTTGATCGTATGGAAGTAGACTATAATTATGATGTTGATGTTGATTTCAATGTCCATAAAGAAGGTAAGAGAAAAAAAAACAAAGCAGAAAAAAAGTTGATGTCTAATAGTTTTCTATTATTATAGATTATGCTATTACCCTCAATCCATTAATTGATTATGAATATACTCAGTCAATTCACATACCTTTACTCTAAGAGGATGCGATTTTTTTCAGAAGATGCAGGCCCGTAATCATTTGTTATTGATAGCAATTATATTGAGGAGGGTAGAACAAGCTTTGGTTTTTAGAAAGACGAGACCTTTGAGGATCCTGCATTGAGCATGGTGAGAATGCAAGGTATGAATTTTTATAAACCTTAAAACTCTTGCATTATAACACTTGATTTTATATCTAACCAAAATGTTTGTATTTGTAGTTTATCTGAATCCTTTGAACAATATGCCTGTCTTTATCCATTATATGGCTATCTTCATTGTTATCTTTTATTTGGTGTTTCTGGTGAATAATAGCAGATCGATCCTCATAAAATTTTGCAATATTCTTCTCTTTCTTTTTGATCTTACTGCTGTTCTTCCCTTGACAATTGACAGCTTGAAACACATCACAGGTTTCAACACAGCAACAGACTGAATTACGGTGTATATTACATGCTCAAAATGTCATACAATTTATTCTCCAAACACAAGCACAAAAAATTGCACATTTAAATTATTCACTTATTCAAATGTCTGCAACATCGCCCTCTTTAAATCTATAAGTAGCAATCGTTCTTCTCCAGTGATAGTGTATCTGTACAGTTCTCTCAAACACGCTTTACAATAAAATTTTCTAACATCAAATTTTAAATACCAAATCAATCTTTGGAGAAATCGTCAGGCACTTGCAGAAACAAAAATAGACATATATGTCAGCGCAATGTGGGACGACATCAAAGACAATAATAGCAAACGATTTGTTGATGACACTCAATCTCTAATGTTAACTCTAAACATCAATTCGTTCCAATCTTTTAATGGACGAACTCATTCCACTGGTGTCATTTATCCATTAATTAACAACCTCTTTTGAAGTGAACGTCTAAAGTTAGAAAACACTATTCTTGTTGATACAATGCCAAGACCAAAAGAAGCAAGCACTAACAGTATGAATAATTACTTGAAGCTACTTCTTGATGAATTGCTCAAACTATACAATGGTGTGAAATTGTCTGATAATAGCAATGAAAATATAACTATCTGTGCTGTATTAATGTGTGTTGCATATGATATTTCTGCTGCAAGAAAGACATATGGATTTACTGAACATGCAAGCATATGTGCATGCCACAAGTGCCACTGTTAGATTACTATGATACCCAAGACCACCCAGGTAGACTTCTCTGGATTTGAATATTCCACACGGACCAAACGTACAAAGGCCGGAAATCTGGATTATGCCAATAAGTGGAAGGAAGCCAAAAATGCAGCTGAGCGTACCCGACTTGAAAGAAGCAATGGCACTTGATTGTCTCAACTTCATTTGCTCACGTACTTTTATTCTATATGGTGTATAATCATTGACCATATGCACAATATCTTTCTTAGAATGACCAAGCGCATGGTGCAGATTTAAAAAGAGCTAGAGTACTTTGACAACCAGTCTCTGTTGGCCATACAAGATCTGGTAAATGGTGTTGTTGTTCTACCTGACTACAGTGAAAGGAAAAAAGTGTTTCAATGTTTTTCAATTTCCGCATCTCTACAGAAATATATATACTTTTCATATGCAAAAAAATGCATTTAAAACGCCCTTTAACATTTTTAAACTACTAAACCATAAAGATAAAAGTCATTTGTTTTATAACATATGAAAAAAAAATATTTTTAGTATTTTGTGCAGTGGCTCTTGGCATTGATCACAGCCTGGCATCTTGTGGGCATGCTGGAAACTAATTGCTGTAAATATTTTTTTGGGATTGTGCGCCATTCTCTTTCTACATCATGACGCAAATAATGAACATTATATAGTTTATATCTGTTCGTTCTAATTCTATACTTCAGATAAGCCCAGATATGCTTAATAGGGTTGAGGTCTGGACTTTGTGGTGGCCAGCTACCCAAAAGGTGAAGACGATTCTTCTTTTTCCAAGCCTTGCTCATTGCACTTGTATGGCAGCTGGCATTGTCCTCTTGTAGTTTAAATCTCCTCCAGATGTTTTTTTCTTTAAAAGTCTTCAAAGAAGGAAGATATGACTTTTCCAAGATATTAATATACTTCTTGGAATCAATATTCCCCTTTACAACATTTAAATCTCCGACGCTCTTGCAAAAGAAGCACCCCCAGACCATAATGAAGCCACCTTCAAACTTCACTGTTGGTGAGACAAAGTCAGGCTGCAGACCCATCTTGTTATGCCTGAGAACTCTCCGGCGTTTATCACTACTATGGAGTCGGAATTTCAACTCATCAGACCAGATAATAACATTCCAATCTGTCAATTTCCAATGCAAATGTTCTTTTGCCCATTGCAATCGCTTTTTCTGATTGATTTCAGAAATCTTTGACTTTGAGATCATTTTACAAGAGTGTATTCCAACACCATGCAAAAAGATGCGCAGAGTTTTTACTGACCCAGGTGTACTTAATCTTTTGCAAATGGTGGTCATTGGAGTTGTTACGTCATGATTAATCTCATGGAGGATCTCTCTCTTGTCTCTCTCATTCAGCTTTTTTAGTCTACCAGATCATACACCAGCTTTGTACGAGTTGCTTTCTTTGTAGGCTTTGAGAACGCAATGAACTTCGTATTTGCTTACACTAACTTTTCTGGCAATGTTAGCTTGACTAGTGCCATTCTTAATGCTCTCATACACAATTATTGCACGAGTTGTATCATCGGTTTGTTTGTGTCCTTTAGTTCAAAGTTTTTTGGACTTTTCTACGCATTTAAGTTGTTGCATTTTTATTTAGAATTGTAATGTAAAAGTGAAAGAAAGAACCTGTTACTCAAAGAATGTAATCAGGTTTTAAAAAGCGTTGCAATACTTTCCCCCCCTCACTGTATGTGCATATCAACAAAAAGATAGTCAAAGGCTTTTTTTTTCTAGAGGGCTGACAGGTTGAAATCGTGATGTTTTATTTACTCTTCTTTTGTCCTGAAGCGCATCCTTCCAGTGAAGCATCTTTTTGACTGAATGTTTTTTGTGAATGCTTGCAATTTCCTCACAAAACCATCTGTTACTGCTGATGGCATATATAGTGCCCACGCCCATCTTTAATCGTTCTGTAAAGGGTTTGAAAAGCTGTATAAATAATTCTCTATCACTCCAAACATGCATTTACATCTTTATCTGGGTGAGTGTATTAACAATTTCGGCCCAATTTATGCTTTTGGGTTGTTCAGCTTTGAAATATATAATACATTGTTTAAGAATCTTGACATAAATCAAAAGCGTGGATTCGAAATAACTATGATGAAACGATTCTTGAAAAAGATATACGCTGGCAACTACATTCAATCTTTTGAAGAGAAATTTTCTGCAAGCACAGTTAATTTTCTATATAGTATCACTCGCAGTCAAGTTATTTTAGAGCAACCTTCTTCAATGAGCAGTTCGTTTATATTGTTCACATTTATCAAATACTCTATGAATTCTTAAAAATCAGTTATGGGATGTAAACCTTTGCCATCAGATATGCTGTCATTCAAGGTTAAGCTGCAAATTGTCATCTGCAAATAGCATTACAAGTGTTTATATCAATATTGTAAGGACATGTACAACAGTCACAATATTTTTTGTCATTACACAGATTGCTGTGCTGGTCAGATTTTTGTTTATAATTATATTATAAAAGTCAAGCAGATATCCCTTGTTAATCAACAGTATTTTTCTGGTTCTCACTTTCAAGTCCTTTTTGATGAAAAGAAAAGTAAAGACATTTCTACATTTTTTGGCCATATTTTATATCTCTTTCAATATAGATTAAACATTGGTAACAATAATGTTATTTGTAGTTTTGTCTATGTTGAATTATATTAGACTTATCAGAAAACATTCAATCACTGAAAAATGAAAAATTAAATTGTGACAAGAACCTTCTGGTTTGCTAACTTATGAGAACATCATTTTTGTTCATCAATTGTACTCACCAGTTGCTGTAGCAAAATATAGGTCTACAATAACAAGTGATTTAAAATGACTAGTAATATCTCTACCTAAAAAAATAAATATTAACATATAAAAATAAAGATTACTTTAAATTCTGTACTTTATTTTTTCAAAGAATTTTTTTATTGCAAAAGGGCTTTTTTATTAGTCTTAATTCTTTGCCCAAGAAGACAATTTTTTTATCTTTGCATTGGTAAGCTTATTTTCCCTTTTTCTTAAGATCTTTCTGTCAAAAGAGCGTGTATGGCTACCTTTTGGAATATTCTAATAATTAGTATCAAATTCTTCTATGAAATTGTCACCCTATGTATTCACATAAGTAACATGTATTATAACTAAAAAAATTGTATCATTTCACTTCTCCAACTTGAACAAAATTGCCCAAAGACTCGATTAGTAGAAGATGAGTTGTCTGCAACTTCGCAATCAGTCTCCAGGTCAGACATGTAGTCAGCATGAAGAAAGTCAGCAAGACCCTCCCCATATATTTTGACAAAGTATTCCCAATTTGTTTCTAAGGCTAAAGCTCTTTTGCTTCGTGTCTGTATAGTTTTATCTTTTATTATTATTAGCTATGTGATAAGGAATATGCACTTATTACCTGAACACAACTTTGGGAAAAACACTCAACTTGGTTTGCTTCTGCAGTTTGATCTTCAGTCTTCTTTCCTTTCAACTTTTGGCTTGAAATATAATGCAAAACCTTTCTTCTGATATTGCCTGGCGTAATGAGTTTGCTCTCAGCCTGATTACAAAGGTAATCTACAACAGACTTGATAATACGCCTGTTTGTCTCAAAATATGCACTTTGCATTTTATCATATTTCTCATACAACTGTTCTTTTCGTATGTTCAATTACAATATTTGCTAAAAGAATTTAATAATGAGTAATTTATTTGACTATAAGACTAACTTGACTACTTACATCTAAGACTGGATAGCGTTGAGGTGAGAGAGCTTGTTCAACAGCCTTGCTTGCTTCTGCTTCTATATCTTCAGAAGTAATAGTTTTTTTGCTACGATGCAAAAATGTATTGACTTCTGAGATTTTTTTTGTAAACCTCATCAATTGTATAGCCATCACCCAATGAAGCCTGAACTGTGTTCAAGCAACATCTTTTTGACGATCAATCTGCATCAGAATTATCAATCCTCTGGTATCTTTTTCATATCAAAGCAAAGATCTTGCCATCATTTCTTGATGAGTGATCATAATGGTTATGATAAAAAAAATATGTTATTGTAGAAAAAGAAACATCATATTATTATATTTTCACAGCAGAATCAATGTTGCTGCCATTATCATTATCAGTAGTAGTGATTGTAGTTGTGGTAGCTCTGGCAGCCTTGTTAGATTTTTTAGAAATGGATTTTTTTGGCATGATAAACAATAAAGTGTAGTAGCTTTTAAACCATATTTTTTATTTATACCAAGTTTGATTTGAGTTTGATGTTTGACTTTTCTTTTTTTGGAGAACACAAGAAGAGCTTTATGTTTTTATTTAACTGAATAAAAATAAATATGTTTTATATCATAATAGTAATATATTTATGCTTTGATATAGAGTAGTTATTGATTTTAATATTCTTATATGTCTGCTAATACTACTGATACTTTTAATATGCTTGTTGTATCCCGCATAATTGTAGATTTAAATTAAAAGTACAGATACTCAATATATACGTGCATTGAGTTACCAACAACTAGTAACAATACTAAAAGATATACCTTCCCTTATACAAGGAAATTCTGTAAAGACCATACTAAGACAAATACTAAGACTTTAGTTGATAACACTAAAAACATAACAACTAAATCATAGAAGATAATGGTAGAGAAACAGACATTACATGATATCATCATATCATCACCGAGCTAAATATAATATCTATATAAACGCACAATACTAATAGCAATAGAACAGCATCTTCTTTCTGATCCTTTCACTTCTTCTAATAAAACAAAGTCTTACCATAATCTCGTCTGCACTTGTTTTATTTTATATCTTATTTTTACCTCATATATAACAATGCTAATCTTTGTTAAATAGATTGAACACAATAAGCTGTTATTTGTTACTATAAAAGCCAAAGCTTATTTTTACTCTATTTTAGTAAATATATACATATAAAAAAATTAATTTTTTTTAAAATTTATATTTAATGGAATAACTGCACCCATTATTTTCTTTTAGTTTACTTTCTTCTTTTTGGCATTCTATATGAAGTTTATGGAGTTAGAAAGCCTAAGAAAAAGAGGGAAATCCGTAACAATGTAAACAATGATTTTGTAACAATTTTGTATGCGGAGTTTGTTACAATTTTAAGCAATGAAAGTTTGTAAGAATTTTACTAGTAAAAATGTAAACAATTTAACCACGTGACGCTTTTGATTCTTCTTTATAGCTTACTAAGCATATTATACTTTCTTCTTACTCTTACTTTTACTCTTATATTATATTATTATAAAGTACAAAATGTCTAGACACACTGTTACCCCTGAAGAAAGGGCTGAAAGAAGACAAAGATGCATGAGAGAATACTAGTGTAATCGTCAGCAATTATTGCAAGTGGAAACATCAGAAACAGAAACACAACAATGGGATTCAATGTCTCAAGCAGAGTATATACGAGAGTATTAGCGGAATCGCCTGCAAACTGCAGAAATGGAAGTGATAGCAACAGTAGAAGCAGAGAATATTAATACTTCTTGTGCAGAATATATGCAAGAATATCAACGCAGGCGCCAACAAATAACTGAAATAGAAGTAGTTGAGCCAGTAGAAGCAGAGAATATTAGTAATTCTCATGCAGAGTATATGCAGGAGTATCGACACAGATGCCAACTTACAGCTGAAATAGAAGTAGTTCAGGCAGAAGTAGTGAGAGCACAAGTAATTCAAGCAGAAGTAGTGGAAACAGAAGTAGTGGAGACAGAAGCAGCAGAGACAGAAGAGGAGAACCATAATTCTTGAGCAGAATATACACCCGGCTTAGGTTGAAATTGACTTACTGTTATAAATGAGTATTGACTACTGCTGTAATTGAGAATAAGTCTGAAAGAAATAATATAAGGCCTCAGCTATTTCAGTCAAAGGTGTCTACCGATTACTTTATTATTTAACACACAGGTTTAGCATGCATGATAGTGATTATATTTCATATGATAATATTACCATAATATGGGATACATCAGTAGATTATTATAAGCATAATTATAACTCATAAATACATTTACTTTCGATGTTAATACTTCATTGGGACTACACACATTTATATAATTAATTATACATTAATTATCCCAAGATCACGTTGCTCTGATTAAGGCTCAGATAGGATCGATTACCTGACCCCAGTCATATAATTTTCCCAATCCAAAACAATATAAATAGCAGTAGTAGTTCAGTGTAGGAACCTGACCAAACTTTGATACCAAATCTTTCTCAATAAACAAAGCCTACACAAGTTCTCACGAATCTTCGTTCCTAATCTCAAATCTTCAATTCTTCCTCTTAAAAACTTCTTCAACTTCAACCACCACAACACTTACTTCCAACTCCGCCATGACTTCTTTCTA
This sequence comes from Phycomyces blakesleeanus NRRL 1555(-), assembly GCF_001638985.1. NCBI lineage: Eukaryota > Fungi > Mucoromycota > Mucoromycetes > Mucorales > Phycomycetaceae > Phycomyces > Phycomyces blakesleeanus. The sequence continues at coordinate 3,051,441 of NW_017265136.1, read as the reverse complement.
TGCAAGAAGACCATCCTCTATTTTCTTTTTATTTTAATTCTGTAATCTCTCTAATAAAACAAATCACAATGCCAAAGAACAATAAAGCTAAAACTATCAGCTCATATTATAAGACAACAGATTTCGAAAAAGGAATGATTATTGGAAGATATAAAGAAGGACGTAGCTCCTATGAGATTTTAGATGCAGAAGACATACCTCAATCAACTGTTTATTATATAATTAAAAAATATGAGACAAAGAAGACATGCGCTGAGAAGGAGCATCCTGGGGCCTCTAAGAAGCTATCATCATGAACAATTTGTTATTTGAAGTTTATCACAAAAAAAAATAGATGCGACACATTAGCTACCATCACGCGCAGTGTTAAAGAGATGCATGACATCTCAATCAGTCAAGCAACAGTACGCAAATATCTGCACGATATGGACCTTCGCTCTTGTTTTGCTGTAGCCAAGCCTTACCTAGATGAAGCACATAAGAAGGCACGCTTGCAGTGGGTTAGAGAGCAAAAAAATTGGAATGATGAATGGACATCAGTAATCTGGAGTGATGAGTCCAGATTCACCCTTTTTCAGAAAGGTGGACAGCAATATGTTTGGCGCCAACTGCATGAGAAGTATGACGATGACTGTCTGGTACCAGCAGTGCAAGGGTTGGGTGGTTCAGTATTAGTTTGGGGATGTATTTGGGCAGGAGGTGTTGGCCCACTAGTTATATTAGATGACTACATGACAAAAGAAATGTATGTCCAGACACTGAGGGACAACTATCTCCCATTTCTTGCTGCCCTTCCTGACAAGGACACCACCACCTACCTTTTCCAAGAAGACAATGCCAAGCCACATAAGAGCAAGTTGGCGGAACAGTGGAAAAAAAAATGATGTGGCTATCTTATTATGGCCTGCAAAAAGTCCAGATCTCAATCCAATTGAGAATATGTGGAGCTACCTTGATAACAAGGTTAGAGATAGAAGACCCCAGCCTACCACGCTAAAAGAACTGGACGTTGCTTTGTTGGAGGAGTGGGCAGAAATCACAGCAAGTACTTGTGTGAAGTTTTGCCTGAGCATTAAAGATCGTATGATATTAGTTAGGAAGAAGCATGGAGGAGCTATTAACTATTAAACCTCCATCAATTTTTAATATAAATAAGCAACACATATTACAAAATCTTCCATTCATTTTTTGTCTTTAAGGATCATGTCTTTGAGAACTTATTTAACCTTGAAAAACAGAGGTGTACTTCTTTGATTTTAGCGGAGTTGGAAGTAAGTCAATTTCACCCTAAGCCAGGTGTATGTGCAAGTATATGCGGGAGTATCGATGCAGACACAGACTTACAGCTGAAATAGAAGCAGTTCAGGCAGAAGTAGTGAGAGCACAAGTAATTCAAGCAGAAGTAGTGGGAACAGAAGTAGTGAAGACAGAAGTGGCAGAGACAGAAGAGGAGAACTATAATTCTCAAGCAGAATATATGCACGAGTATAGGCATAGTAGACAAAGTAGAGCTGTTGAAGAGAATAAACGAGTAGTAAGGCGTAGACTGAATGACGTTGGCACAAATAATTGGAGTAGTATACAAAGAAAGTATGAATCAACAATCAGAGAGGGTCCTACATGTGTATGCGGATGTTGTGGAGGCCTTTTCTTTCAAAAAGATATATCTTAAGTAAAAAAGAACCACTCTTACAGGCAATTGGGGTTGTTCAGAAGATATTGTTGAGAAAAGCTTTTGGGCAATTGACAATCATAAGATACCAAGCACTTTCGTTGGTGAAGATATTATAGACAATATTCCACTATGTCCTACCTGTAAAACATAACTAAAAAAAAAACTTCCAACTCTTGCTCTCTCTAATGGTCTCCAATTTCCTGATCATGTCGTTTGTCTAGACGACCTGACAAGATTAGAAGAAAGACTTGTCGCATCTCGACACGTTTTCCAGTCTATATGGACACACAAAGGACTAACTGAGCAGTATAGAAGTAAAGGCGGTATTATCAACGTACCTGTTAATGTTCATACAACGGTTTCATTACTTCCTCGTAATCTTGACGACTCAAATACAATTTACTTGAGTTTAGCTCGTAGGATGTGTTATATCAAAAACTATATCAGAGGCAATACAAGTCCTGCTAAAGCTTGGAGAGCAGCACTATTTCTACAGTCAACAACACTCTATCAATAGTATAATATCTTCTTGAGTGATAATTGGGTACAAGAGGCTGTCAATAATGGTACTGAAAACGTAGAAGAGGTTGATAGTGTTGAAGACTTTGAAGGAAATGAAAAAGTAGTACCAAACACGAATCAATAAACTCTAGTGAGCAGGAAACAGCTATAGTTTCAGATCACGAAGCTCTCAGACTTTTGCCTGGAGATGGAGGAATCGCTTTGTCTATTTTGACTGATAAAAACACCAACTTTTTGGCTTTTCCTCAAATCTTCTGTGGCCAGCAATTATCTACTGATACTCTGACTTACTCTTTCCTGACAAAGTCTATTGCAAGGAGATTCGATTGTAGAGCAGCACAAAGAGTAGAGTATATACTGTATATGGACAGAAAAAATCAAATAATCAGAATGTACAATAACCTAAATACAGTTCTCCGGAAGAAAACAAAACTCTTCAACAATGTACCATATGTTGCATCCTACTTCTTAAATAATGACAGTATTGGTGGATTACTCAGTAAAGTCCAGGCTTATAAGACATTTAGTGGTATCCGTTCTACTGCAGAATATTGGAAAAATGAGAAGAAAAATCTTTTGGCAATGATTAGACAATTTGGTATCCCAACCATTTTTGTAACTCTATCTGCAGCAGATGCAAGTTGGCCTGGGCTATTATGCATTTTAAAACTTGTAACTGATGGAGTTACTATTACAGAAGAACAGGCAGAGCAAATGACATATGATGAAAAAGCCAAACTGATTCAGCAAGACCCAATAACATGTGCACAATACTTTGACTATTGATTTAGAAAGCTGAAGAAAACATGGAAAGCACCATATAGGCCTTTTGGAAATCATTCCATTAATGAATATTACCTCCGAATAGAATTCCAGCATAGAGGCTCGCCTCATGTTCATATGCTTGTATGGCTTAAGGGTGCTCCCAAGTACGAACCTGACCAACGAACAGAGGAATATGTTCATGAGAATATGAAAAGAAAAATCTGTGAATTTGTGGATAGTATGATTACTTGTAAGAGATAATAGGGTGAAATATCGCATCATCAACAGGAATATTGCTGTAACGAGGACACCTGGAAAGAATTGTTGAAAAGGCAATATAATATGCACACATCTACTTGCCAAAGAAAAAGAAACAATATTACAATTTGCAGATTTAATATTCCATTTTATCCTATGGACAGAACTTGGATATTATGCCCAATAACTGAAAACGAAGATCTATCAGAAACTACAATTACCAAATTAAAGCAAAATATGACTCGCATCAAAGAATATCTCCAAGAACATTATGAAGCTCTTCAAACGTCAGCCATGAGTTTTGATGATTTCTTAATAGCTGTTGATATTACATCTATTGATGAATACATACTGTCTATTTGCAATACTCTTAAAATAAACAAAATCATGATAAAATGACAACCGAACGAAGTCATGATAAATAATTATAACAAAAAATTTTTCAGTATGTTCAGATCAAATATGGATATTCAATTCATTCTCGATCCATATGCTTGCTGCGCATATGTAGTTGACTATATAAACAAGGCTGATAGAGGCTTAAGTAAGATGCTTGAAGAAATTTACAATAAGCACAAAGATGACAGTAGCTCAACACCTTTTAATATGATGAGGTCACTTGCTGTGACCTATTACAATGCTAGTGAGATATCTGCTCAAGAACAGCATACAACTTACTACGAATTCGAATGTCAGAAGCGAGCAGAGCTACAGTATTTATACCAACAAGCAGACCAGAAAACCAACTTCACATATTAAAGAAGCAATCCAAACTTGTAGCAATGAATTCCAATTCTACCAGCTGCTTTGAACCAGGATTAATTAAGCATTACATTTGTAGGCCCAAAGATTTGGAAAATTTGACCTTGGCACAGTTTGCTGCTTATTTTGAGTTTTTAAAAAAGCAACCATAAAGAAATATTGCAACTAAATTATATCGATCACAATGACATAAATGATGATACTTATTATGAGTCCATAGAATACTAAGAAGACCATATTCAACAGAATAATAACAAAAATATGCTTTATGGAGAGCCAGACCAAGTTTATTGTCTTTTGGAAAACCAAGGCTACATTAGAAAAAGAACTAAGCCATGTGTCCTACGTTACTACAAGTTTAATATTAATCAAGATGCTGACAAGTACTTTTGTTGCTTATTGATGCTTTTCAAAAGTTAGAGAAATGAAGAAGAAGACCTTTTAAGTATCAACTGCGAGGAAGTTTTTCTAGAGAATTCTGAGACTATTCTGCTAGCAAAAAAAAGAATTTTGTCAGGTTGATGATGATGTATTAGAAGGTTATTTTGAAATGGCTTCACTTGAACGTAGTAACATGGATACAGAAAGAGAAGATGAACCCATTGGAAACACAGATACCCTGGCCCCACCTATTGCTGAAAACGATTTCAGACGTTACACGCTAGATATTGATGACAATGAAGAAGGAGAGTATCACAGAACAACAGATTTAACAATCGAATTAAATCCAAATAGAGCAACACAGAACAATCGATTAACCTACCTTGAAAAAATCAATATTCCAAAGTGGTTAAATAATACTGAATATCAAGAGCTTTTATTAATGCTGAACTTGCAGCAGAGACAATACTTGTACCATGTTACTGATCATATTTGTAACAGCAACAGCTCTATATCTGATCAACAACATATACTGTTTTATCATTTTGTAATGGGAGGAGCCGGAACTGGAAAAAGTCTATTGATAAAAGTACTTTATAAAAGTCTTGTCCATAAGTTTGACAAAACAAGAGAAAGAGATATGAGCACACCATCTGTACTTCTTTGTGCTCCAACGGGAAAGGCTGCTTTCAACATATCTGCTCAAACTTTGCACAATGCCTTCCAGCTTCCTGTCACACAACGTAGAAGAGAAGGTCTTTCCTCACTCTCATCTGACGTCTCCCATTCAATGGGTGTTGCACTTGCAGACCTGAAAGTGGTTATTATTGACAAAATTTGTATGGTAGAAGAGACACTATTTGGATGGGTTGATCGAAGACTTCGAGATATTTTTGATAGATCAGTTCGTTTTGGTGGAAAATCAGTTATTGTATTTGGTGACTTCCTACAACTTCCACCAGTTGGGGACACACCACTTTACAGCACCAGCCATGCAAGAGATACAAATCCATTTGTATCCTTATTTGGGTACAAGATCTGAGATTTGTTTAAAGTTTATAAATTAATGGAGATAATGTGACAAAGAGACGATATTCCATTTGCAGTAGCCTTAAACAACATGGTAATTGAGTCAATGACTGAAGGCAATATTCATATCCTCTAAAGTCAAGTGGCTTTAATAACTCCTGAAGATGCAATGAAAATTAGTACTGGCAGAAGAACATTACCTTCAGACCTTGTAGCTCAAGAAAACAATTTATCTGAAAGCAGTAACCAAAAGCCAATATATCTGTTTAACACAAATGCATACATTCAGCAAACAAACCAACACATACTTACCAGCTTGAATACTGAAGGTGCAATCTCCAAATCCTTTGACCGAGTAACTGAGCATTGCAGGGATAGCACTGCTATTCAAAGACTCATACATTCTGTCAATGATCATGCAAAGCAATCCGATGTTCAGGGTCTGATAAAAACGCTTTTGCTAAAAATAAGTGGAAAGTATATGATGACTGCAAACCTAAAGACAGCAGATGGACTTGTCAATGGTGCAACTGGAATCTTGGAGAGGACTGATTATGGCCAAAATATTGTACCAGACAGCACTGCCTCTGAAACATCTACTTTTACAGTTTTAAGAAAGCCATTAAGATTGTGGATTAGGTTTGATGATGAAAGAAGTGGGAAACAGTTGAGAAGACAGCAACAAAGAATTCGATGTAGTCTTGGGATTTCAGACGATCTGACAATAATAAAACCACACTATAACATAATTCGCAGAAATATCAAAAGTCAGATACATCTAACCCGTACACAATTCCCAATTGTTCCAGCTGAAGCACTCACTGTACACAAGTCACAGAGAGGCACATATAAATCAGTTGTTGTATTTGACCATGGATCACACAGAATGTCTCGATCACTCCTATATGTTGCATGTTCTAGAGCTACTTCTGCAGAAGGTTTAAAGTTAATATGCAAAGGTAACAGATTTGTTCCGCCCAGACCAATAGCAGAAGATCGAAACAATCAATTGAAAAATGAGCTCATTAGACAGCAGACAATACAGTTGGGATTATCATTTAGCCAACTACAAAAGCAAGAAACAAGTGATTATATACAGCTAATTTCGCATAATGTGCAAAGCTTGAGGGCACATATAAACCAGATAACCAGCAATCAAGTATACTTAACATCTGATATTATTCTTTGCAATGAAACTTGAACACTGCCTAATAATGAAGAATATGATATTTCAAACTTCACCATGATATCTCGCATAGATAGCCATTCAACCAATGCATGAGTTTCTGGTTATTGCTGCTATATTCGTAGCTCTCTTTTACCTAGTACAAACAACTCAAACAACAATTTTTTGGTTTATACAACCAGTTTCAGAGTGTTCATTGATGAAGCAGGTGGATCAACAAGTATATCATTATTTATATTAAGCAGCAACTTATATTGCAGCATATATGTATTCCCACTATGCCAACTAAATACCTTGATGGAAGCACTAGAATTTGTTGTTAGTCATACGTATATGCATATAACCATTGCTGGTGACTTTAATGTTGATTTCACAAAAGAATCGATCAAGAAAACGACATTACTTCAATTTATGAATAACAGAAATATGACTACTCACTGCAAAAGGAGGGCCAATTCAGTATACTAAATCTTGACCAAATACTGTCTGAATGAATAAAATTCAGCATGAATTCGATCGGAATTTATGATGCCAATTTTTTAAAATTCGTGAGCTAAATGAATACAATTAGTATACTGAATTTTAGGAACGCAAAAAGAAAAAGTGTGATATACTTTTATGTGATATATTTTGGTCGTGAAAATATAGACGCACTTTTATCAGACCGCAGATATTTCATTTTATATTGGTTTTGGGGTTTTTTTTAAATACAGCACATAACATTCAACATCTTTTTATTACTATATATGGGTTGTTAAAGAAGAGCTTTGGTCAAGATTTGGTCAAGATTTAGTCAAGATTTAGAGGTTTATGGGTCATTTTAAAGGTTTTTATTGGTTTGAAAAAATCTTCTTATTGTTTCTAGCTGTTTCTATTCGTCTACATCACTAATCGTCTTCCGTTGCAATTGGGTAGAAACATCACACTCGATGCCGTCATTTATTTTAGTGGATACTATGTTATTCCTTTCCAACATCCATTGGTCCACCCCTGGTGCAATTGACCCCTACTGTATTCCATTGCTTGCTGAGGCACGCCTTCTTAGCCTGTTTGTTTACTTTTATAAAAAATAATTATAGGGTGGATTAGAAAGAATATTCTAGGTATATTTATTTGAGAGCGACAGATTATTTAAAAAATATGAATGTACTTACAATAAAGTTAAACACGAGAACAGATGGATGTCTTTAACATAAAGATAGATATATCAACGTTTTAGTTAAATGTCTCAATTATAGTAATATTGTCTATAAAAATAATAACTTTTGTTAATACGATGCAAAGTAAATAAGACTATGGTTTGCTTACCAGACAGTTCAGAAAACAGAAGAGTTGACAAACACAAAATACAATGACATTGTCTATAAAATATAATCTTTTATTAGAATGAAATAAAGAGTATCAGACTATTTTTTGCTTACCAATTATTCAATACAATAGAAGATGCAGCATGCGGGAAATGGAGATATTATCTATAAAATAATTTCTTTTCATTAAAATTACATACAAAGAAGTAGAATGATTATTTACTTACTTGTCTATCTGTAGAGAATAAGAGTCGGTGTATAATCAAAAAAGAGGACCGAGATAAAGACCAGTGACTATAGAGTGTATGGTATACATAAGAAAAATAATAAATACAAGTTGTATCTTGAAGGTGCACGTTAATATTTATACAACATACCATTTTGTAAACCCTCCCAAGGTATATGTCTTTGTTAACGGGCCAGAAAAATCTAAGCAGAATAATTAATACATAAATCGTGAATAAATATTCAAGTATATTTTTATTACCTTTTTATCATTATTTTTGAGGCAGTTAAAAAGGACTTGGTGGTTTAAAGCATAGTGTATCATGCTAGAATAAAAACAACAAGATGATTAGGTCTTGAAACTTTGATGTGAGTTGATGCTTACCATGTTAGACATTAAGAAAGAAGTAAAGAAGAAGAAAGAAAAAATTAAAAAAAAAATGGGGGAAATTCAAAATTATAATTTTATGACCGTTGACCCTGAGAAACTGATAGAATCAATGGAGCAAATTGAAAGTCATTCAACCCATCCCGATTGAGACAAGACATTACGTACTAAACCATAATCTCTCACATCTTTGTAATGGATGTAAGCTATTACAAATGCCTTTCCAAGTCGGCTTATAAAGAAAAGTATAATATAGAGAGCAAAATGCTATAAAGAGCATCATCAGAAAAATAATCTTTTGGTGCCTTACTTTCCACCTTTACGTATGTTTTGATTTATTTTATTATTTTAAAGAAACCCGACTCTAATTATTAAAGTATTCACATTGTTTCCATTTCTTTCATTAGCCTTAAATATCTCAATTCATGTCTTCTAATACGCAGCAATCCAAAAAAACGAAAAAGACGACTACAAAAAAGTCTGTTCAACAAACCGCTGGGACAGCAGCAAGCACAAGACAACGGGAAATTCTTCCCAGCTTGACAGTTAGCGCAGAGCTAGATGGTACTGTCCTGTCCACTTTGTCCACCATGAGCACCCGACTGAATGAATCTCATTCACTTCTGGAGAAGGTCTACCACAACATGGGAGCAACCAATGGCCAGAATAACAATTCGAACCATAGTCCCATCGGTCAGGCTCTTACTACAGGAGAATATATAAAGTACCGCCTTCCAACGGTTTCGGTAGGATATATACTAGTAATAGAATATTGCAAAGTTACTTACATTATATTTTGCAGAGATTGATCCGTTCTCAAACACGAGCAGTTCTGGCAACAATGCCATTGACAGTCAATGAGGGCGCCTTCTCAACATCCAACCGTCCCATTGCTGATGTAGTGCAGAGCTACACACATCAGCAAGCTGAAGTAAAGTCTGTTTCGTCTGCAGTTGTGGAAGAGAAAACCCGAAGACATATTTTGTATATGCTTCAAAGGGCAAAAGCTTTGCCAGAAAAGATAGCTCGACAAAATCGGATTTCTCGATGCCGGTCAAGAAAGAGAAACGTAAGTATAGTCAACAGTTTTTGTGTAAACTATTTTAACTTTTTTTTCAGATTCTTGCAGACTACAAGGCAATTCACTTAGCTGACAAGGCAAACCTTGAGTCTACGTTTGGTGAGACTGTCGTTGACCTTCTGGACTATGACATGTTGTCTGATATTGAGTCAGATGAGGAGAAAAATAAAACTAGATATACTCCTAGAAATAGACATCCCTTGGTAAGGCTCTCATGATAAAAGTTATTTTTTTAATACTTCTAACTCAAAAGTATTTATATTATAATGCAGGTGGATGAATACTTTACTGTTTTGAAGGAACAGAGACTTGCTAACAAGGGATCAGATGTCATTGGCAATTCTGTCTATCTAGTTATTTTGAGAAACACCAAGTTATCAAATGAGAAAAAGGCACTTGTTGCTGCTTGGATTCACACATGCCAACAATAAATTGTTATTTTGTTTACAAAGTGAATATAGTACTTTAATAATTTTTATTGATTGTGTTGAATGATGTGGGGTGAAGTGGTAAAATATAATCAGGCGGTATTGTCAAGATGAGAAGCAATTAATATATAAATAAAAGGAGAAAGAAAGAGACAAAATCAAAAATCAAAATAATAAATTATTATTTTATTTTATTTTATTTTATTTTAAAGCCAATTAATAAAAGAAATATATATACAAAGCAATTATTTAATTATATAACCCTGATTGTTTTATCCTCGTTTTTTTTTATTGGAAATTATAATACCGATATTAGCAAGAATATGTAATAAAGGCAAAGAAAATGGTAAATGTCGGGTATTAAATATACAAGTTTTTTTGTCTTTTATATTATTGATAGAAGCAAGAGAAATAAATAATGGTTTTTACTATTTGTTAATAGTAAAAAAAAACTGGTAATATAATTTACTATTGCTCTTTTAAATACTTAATAAAGAAGTAATGTTAAAACTAAATAAGAATACAGATATAAATAAAGCTAAACCTTTTTACAGTCAAAAAAACTTGTATTATAATTATTTATACTGGTAACCTAAATAGTTGTTATTTATTTTTTTATGTGACTACTTTTCTAGGCAGTGGAATAACCAGGTGCTTTTGCGTCCCACTCTGCATTTTATGCGTAGTCAACGCAAAGCATAAATGCAGACGATGCACTGGAACAATGCACGAAGCATCTTCTTCCATAAATCCCTTGTCCCACAACTGCAGACCTTGATCAGCTAATGGCTGATGACTACTTGAATGGTAGGCGGGAAACCATTTAATGAATGCGAACGTTGACACTCTTTTGACTCCACCGATCTTGATGGTATGAGTAAATAAATACTCTATTTGACCAGGGAATTCAGATACATCGTCATTTGTTCTCTCAAGAAACAATACCCTCACAAAAGACCCGCGCTTCTTCTTTTCACCACTGCAGTACTCTTGCCCCAGCAATGAAATCTTCTTCACCTTTTGAATCCGATTGTTCACAAATACATCCTCACCAATTGGGATTCTCCCTACCACACAGAAGGAAACACTTGTACTCCGGTAAGCCTTGACATAGAATTCAAATAACCACTGATAGTGATATTCCTTCATCATAGTCAAAGGCTGCAACTTGATTGGCAATGTGGTCGGGGGCAAGGCCTCACTTCCGGTGACATTGTACCATGGATTTGTAGCAGCTTGCTGGAACATTGCTAAGCTAAATGGCAACGCAGGAGGGTGGCCAGCATCCAAATTCAAGGGAGAAGAGCTGTCGGAATTTGATTTTACTTGGGCAACCCCCTCAAGGAACTCTATCAGTGGTGATGAAAGATTGGTAGAATACGCTCGAAGAAAGCTACCAATGAATGCTTTCTCCAGGAAAACTCTCATGAAGGTGACCTCAAGACCATTGCGACAGTTCGTCTTGATGTTCTTCAACTTGCCGTTGTATCTCTTGAAGCTATACAGCCAGAATGCGTATACCGGACCAAAATTAAGCATTGACTCATGCAAGTGCATATGCAAGTGCATATTTGGCGTGATGCTGCTCTCTCCATAAAGAGTCTCACACTCTTTTCCGAATTCTCCAAGGAGCTGGTGTGCGCTGTCAATTTCTGAATATGTGACTGAAGGACCGGTCAACTTTCGGCATGCTTTTACAAAGAGAGTCCAGTTTTTGTAGTCGTCTTCAGGCAAAGCGTCTTTTATTACCACCAACGAATAAATCAGACACCACGATCGCCACTCGTCTGCCTTCATATACGGGAAACCAGATTCGATCTTTGTTGATAAAACGGCATACCCAGGAGGAACAAGAATACCATCGGCAAGACGTTGCATACGGACGAGAACAGCAGTTGGGAGATACCTCAGGTCTTTCCAAACACTGATCATACGCTTTGCTGTCCCAAGAAACAAATTGTGCATGGGATCAACAATCGTGCATCGGACGGGATCAAAGTAGTGTAGGCGATGCAACTCAGAAAAACGGGTGCCATGCTGCTTCTCCAAAACAGCTCTCTCTGCATCAGATTCTGCGCAGAACCACATCTCAGCTTCGGTTGCATTTTCCTCTTTTGTTCGGGAGACCCAGTTCTCATGATCGAATCCAGAATAATTGATCTTACTTGTTCCAGCAACAACAGTGAAATGACGCTTGCATATGTGACAGGCGTTTGTACTTGCAAATCCTGTAAATCCAGCAGTCTTTCTTGCAGCAGGTATGTCGCAAGCAACACACATAAGAGCAGCGCGGATACTAGTACCATTGGGGAACTCTGGAGTTTTCATAGTTATGCTGCCGTATAACTCTACCAGCTCGTCTACCAGAGGTTCCAAGAAGTTGTTCATCTGGTCGATCTTTGCTTTCTTTGGACCAGGCATGACACCGACAAGGATAATGTTTTCCAGCTTCATTCTTTCTTCCCTAGGCAGGTTGTTCATTGACAGGTACAAGGCCCCACTTGCATGTGTACGACCCTCGAACGGTTGAAACCAATCCACATTCAATGTCAACATCAAAGAATGGTCGTGATTCACAAAAGGCTCGTCATCTTCATCAAGGAGCTCAGACCACATTGCACTATCACAGACGTCCAACAAGGTACTGTTTACGGTTTCCCTTGATCTCCATTGAACGATTTGATGCTCGAACCCAGGTTTGGCGAAATGCTGTGCCAATGCATTCTTGAGCGAGTTGTATGGAAAAACCATGAGAGGGACGGCGCGATCAGCTTTGGTGTCAGAGAAAAGAGGATTTCCGCAGTATGTTGGTGGTGTGGTTGTGTATTTTTCGAATGTGCAATTTGGTTGGCGATTGCCTGGTAGGTAAATTGCAAAGCACTTGTTGCAGACGGTGTATTTGACAATGCTTTTTGTCATGAAATTAAAGTCAGTCATAGTCTTTAATACATCAATGGTGAGTGGGAGATCGGTATCCTTATCAAAGGCAACAAGAAGATGGCAGAAGAATTTCAACATAGCAGTTCTACCTGCTTGAACCAAGTAAAACGCCTGAAAGATAACGCCAAATAGAGCCATGAATTGGCTTGTTTGAGACATTTCATGAATTTTCAAAGAAGCAACTACAAAGGCAAGTATTTCTGTTAATTATTTGTAATACAATTTATGTATATTTCTTTTTTAAATGTATGCATACTGGAAGCAACCATGTCTTCAAAATCTTCAACACCAGCAACCTCAACTTTGCTCTCATCTTCAGACTCATTGCTTGAATCAGGATCGTCATTGTCAGAAGCCAATGATGTTGTCTCAACATCAGACTCTTCGAATTGAAAAATCTGGTCTTCTCTCAAAAAAGGTACACTCTGTACGGTAGTTTCGGCTGATACAATAGAATAATTGTCTTCATCTATAGTAAAACCAGACTATTAGCTATCTAAATTATGATTTATTAAAAAGAAATTTTATACTCACAATCAATCGATGTTTCAGATACATCTACCCTCTCAACGTCTGTCTCTTCTTTGATAACTTCTGTATTAACTGATAATTAACAAAAAAAATATTAGATTACAATTTATCCAGTAATGCGCATACTACTCAAATGTCATTTACCTCGATTTTTTGGGCCAATGTCTAATAACTTATCAGCATTATTATGACACTTAAAGGTCTGTGCATTTTGCAAAATTCCACTAATTGCATTTTTGGTACATGATGAACATGTACACATAACAGTGTAGATTTTAGTTGTAGAATTCATAACAGTAAGAATAATATTAATAATAATAAAATAATAAAGAGGTGTATACTATATTTTATTTTCATCTTTTATATGTCTCTTATTTTTGTCATTAATAATGAGTTGATATATCTTGTTCACTATGTCATTGACTACATTGAGCTTACCGTCCCTATTAGTAAGAATTACAAATGGATTTTGATGCAGCGATCTTTTCTTAAAAAAAGTGTGCCTGATTATTAATGGGGCTTCAATTTAATAATCACTGATATAATGGCGTAGTTTTTCTCTTTCGCGTTTTTTTAACATGACATCAATTCTCGCTCATTTTGGCAAGTGGCCTTTTTTGGATTTTCTTTTTCTTGTATTTTTTATGACATCAATTCTTGCTCTTTTTTTCAATTTTTTTTGATATACTTTCTTATTAAAAATAAGTCATATATCATACATTATTATATTCTAATAAAATTCGGTATTTTTTGCGATGCAATAAAAATATTATTGAGTCTAAATTAGGTGCATCTGTAACAACAAGTTTTTCCTTCCAGAAAAATAATTAAATACTACATTTAACATTTAATATTTTATTTTTATTTTTTATTTTTCTGCCAAGTCAATCGAAACATATATTTTTTAAGACAATTGTGCGATTTATTGCCTAATTAATAAATATTTGTGTTTGTATCTGTGTTTATTTAATATAATCAGAAAAAATTGCGAATTCCCATCTCAAGAAAAAAATATATTGAAAAACGATGGTGTTTGAAATATTTTTCCAAATTTTGCCAAAATTCAAAAAATAAAATTCGACCGAATCCACCCTCCTTTTGCAGTGACTACACTTCCTAACACTATTCAATCAACAACAAGCCAGAATACTCTTATTGACAACATCTTTTCAACTATGCCAGTGCTGGATTCAGGAAGATATATATCTTTGACCAGTTACCATTCTCCTTTGTGGGCAAAATTTATGTAAATTATACTAATTATTTTATACTATTCTTTATGCTTTTATTTTTTACTTATTTACATAATTATATTTACATGCCCACTTCTCTATGTTTTCTGTTCTCTATGCTTTATGTTTTTTTATACAAATAAAACCAAAATAAATTCACACAAGAAAAAAGAGAAAACTGGATATATCGGAATATAGAACATCTTACTTGATATAGACTTTGGTCTAAGCTGAGATGGTTTTATTTGGTTGTATCTTTTTAGTTGCTTTAAATACTCTGATAAGTTTACTTTAAAGAACTAAATGTTTACTAACACTATAAATGAAATTGATGTGGCCGCTACCATTAGTAGCGGATATACCACTAATTTATTTTAATTAACCAATCAAATCAGTTCTAGGGTTTAGTACAAATATTAAAAAAAAGTGAAAAAGATAAAGTTGTATTTAAGAGCAAAATAACATAATAAAAACATTTTTTTTTACATATATATCCTATAGAGAGTATAACAACTTGATTTATTTATTTTTTATTTGAAATTGTAAAACCTTTTTTGGTCTCATTGTCAAGATTGTTATATTTTAACAAAACCACTAATCAATGTGACAGACCAACTATCTTTCCCACTAATTTACCAAAAGTACGAGATTTAAATTGATTTTTTTTTATATTTTATTTTGCTCAATTTTTACTTTGCATTTATTTTTCCCTTTCATTGTAAATGAACATCATCTTGAAGTTATTTTTTAAAATGATGGTAAATCTCTATAGTTACTTTATATATCTAATTTATATGACTTGCTCTCTATTTTATTTTTATCTGTTTTAATTTGCTAAAATAAAAGTATATTTTAATTATTAATAAAACAAAAAGTTTTTTATTGTTATTAGAGGAGATGTTATCTGGTGGAAAATTGAATATTTTTTCATTTTTAATGGAAACGGCGATTTAATTTCCAATAATTGTTATACATTTTTCTTGGTTGACACAATTTAGTGGAAAATGTATACGGAAAATTACGAATTTCATAATTTTCCACTAACATTTTCCATTAAATATTTTCTCAAAATCAAGCTTATTCTCTCACTCTCAAATTAAGGTATAGGGTAACCAAGAGTGTCTATTGTATATGTAATTAATTTATGCAATCTTTAAAGATCAAATTTATTAAAAAAAAAGATTGAAATTTATGAGGATTTATTTTTTTTATATTTGACACAGTATGATGTTCTCATCAATTGATAAGTTTCTACAACTGCTGCCAGAGTGCTTTGTTTTTTACTGGGTTTGTCCAATCTTTATTTTTTAGCAGCCACACTTTTTCTATTAGATAACACCTCTTCTATTTATAAAAATATCAAAGAGAAGAGATGCTCTCAGAATTGTTTTTTGATAAAGAATTCTTTATCGAAAAACAATAATGTTTGTTTTTTAGAAGATTAATATATGTCAAATATAGATGTCATGTAATGAATAATGCATTAGTATTATAGTCAGTACTATACTTCAAAGATATAAATTTATTTGAAAGCATATTAAAGGAATGCTTTTTCTTGTGACTTTATCTCTATCAGAAAGCATGTAATATTCGATTTTAAGCAAAGCAGTTGGTGCAAGATAGCATACTATGTACTATTTTGAGTAGAAATTACTGGTTTGTATAGCAAAGAAAACCCTGAAAATGATATATAACAGTAATATAAAAGCAATTCTCCAAAGATATTCTGATAGTAATAAAAATATACATCTATTTTTGGATATTAAATTTTTTTTATCCCTGCTAGAGAGCAGATATAAAAATTATGGTCTTTAAAAATATTATTCTTTTTTTGAAAAAAATATACTGTAAAATAGGAACATTATTGTTTTTCGATAAAAAATTCTTTATTAAAAAACAATTCCGAGAGCACCTAAGAAGATAAAAATATGTATAAAGGGTATTTACAGTTTAATATATCTCAATTTGCCAGCAGTACTTTTTATGTCTTCATTGAATATATAGTATGATGTGACTACTTTATACTTCATAGGGCATTCAACTGATTGAATCAAACCGACTTTATTCTGTATGTCATTCAGGCTAATAACAACAAGCCTTTGTGTGACCAAATTTGTGTCTATGATCACAATGGGTATATTGCTGTCATATTCAGCTGCTGAATGTTTCTTCATTACACTCACCAACACAAGAAACTGCCTGCAGCTCTCGTCATCAAAAGGGCAGTGAGCGAAATAGAACAATACAGAGTCAACGTACCAGCAGTTGTGACTAGAATTCACAATTAGTATTAGTTTTATTTACATCAAAATGTTTGACTCATAGATTGACTCACTTTTGATAAATGGCATTGAATCTCACATGGTGATTTCTATGATGAACTTCCGATCTCTTTTGCATGTACATCTCAGAGTCATATACATGGTTGTTGATCCAAGCACGCACAGCAAGTTTGACAGTTTCCAATGTATAACGCAAATCAATGGAAAAAGTGCATTTTGATTGGGTATAATATGCTGTTAACTCTTTTATGAGCGTGGGTATAGGAATGAATTGAGCCAATTAACTCAATTGGTCAAAAGGACTCCACAACTGGTGATTTTGGCTGTGTGGGGAAGTTCTGAGTAATCGGTGAGAGATGTTTGATTTGGCTTGATAGAATCCAGCTGCTGTTCTATGTTGAATGCACAATTTAAGTAACTATGTATTGTGAGCCTTTTGACCAAGTTTCCAGCATTTTTATCACAGAATACTCTACTTTCGATCAGTTTTAAGTATCTTCCAATCGTTCTTTCCATAGATCTAGTGTTATACACCCAGAGATTTCTAACCTTTCTTGTCATATATCCAATGTGTGTCAAGTAATGGTTTACTAGAGAAAATACACTTATAGATATGTTGTTTTTGGTGATCTCAGCTTGCAAAAACTGGTGCCAGATACTAAAGTGACTATAGATAAAGAAAGATAAGCATCAGCATTATTATTATTATTATTAAAAAAAAACTAGAGAATACATTAAAGTTTATTTTCCATTTCAAAAATTAACTTCTTATTCATGTTCTATTATAGTGAAATAGAACAACGTCTTATCAAAGCAAGACATGCTTTTTGAGTAGCAACTTTTGTGAAAAAAGATACAAGGAGAGTGGAGACTATATACAATAAAAAATTAATATAATCAATTGCCCTCGTGCCTTTGGTCTTAAGCATCAGATTATCTTAACTGCCTTGAAATAAAAACATGGATTTTTGATTGGGACAACTCGATACACTGACCAGCTGACAATACATCTTTTTTTTTGCAAGGAAAAGATATATCAATCTTTTAAGAGAAGAAATCTATCAGCAGTTCTTGGGTAGTAATTATTGGTAGATGTGATAGAATTTGTTAGTACTATTAACTTGTAAACAAGCTTTCCTATACCATGTCCAATTAAGTGCATCTCATCCAGATCATAGAATGAAAACCCAGTAAAGGTAGGTAGCTATGCAAAGATGTTGTGCTCTTGCACTGCAAAAGACAACCGATTTAAGTAGCTTAATTTTTGTTTAAATCCTCCAAAAATCGGTGGTTTATGTTCAATTATAGTTCGGTATTTGTTACAAAAATTGGTTCATTTAGTTAACCAAATGATGAGATTATAGATACTAAAATCAATAGATAAATTGAGAGTTATAATTCCCCCTTTTCTTGAAATGTTATAATTGTCTGTAATTCTGGTTATATATTCACCCATAACTTCAAACCGTACCTAAACCCTACTTGTTATAGAATTGGCTTTGAACTCTCTACCTCTTAAAAAATTTTATTTGCTTTAATTACATGATATTATTGGATAGACCTCACTAAAATCGACCTAGAATCAGTCTGAAATCTGACAGGAACCAGCATTCAAATGAATGATTGTAAAAAAAAACTTAAATAGATCTTGTTGACATCATCAAGAGATGACGCATTTGAAATAGAATCTCATGGAAAAAATGGTTTTTATTGATTTTTGAATGGTTGGAAAATATATTTAGCTATTTAATATAGACCACTAATACTTCTTTAAAAGTGTGTATCCGAATAGTACGACTTGTATACATGTTATACTTTCATTTATTGGACGGCTTGAATACATTGGATGACCTAACTTATACTATACTTCTCTACCTTATCGGTTTCATGTATTCGGCACGTTTTTTGGTTTTACACTTCTTTAACTGAAAATGAAATCCTTGGTATTTTCTTGGAGAATACGTTTGTTTGGAACTACATTAGCTTAGAGCAAAAAAAGATACCGAAGTATTAATACAGGTTTCTTTATGAAATAAAATGAAATAACATACTTACTAGATCATTTATGGGGGTTCATAACAAATCTCGCGATAGAATAAAAATCCGTTTGATTGATATTTTCTTTTAAATAAAAAGCAAGAAATAAAATAAACAACTTTATTAATATGTACGCTTTGATTGTAAAGACACTTGAATTACTTACATATTATAGACACGCGTTTGCAAAAGGGGGCAAACCAGTATGACTTGAAAAAAAGGCGTGACATATTTATCTGAGAAGAAGAATTGATAAGTTACATTATTTAAGTTGAGTTATATATATATTACCTTTTCATAGACTGAAAATACCAGAAAGTATATAGTGTCAAGAGCAAAATATCTTTTATTACAAAATGGATAGAAGCCCTATCATTTTAAAAATAAAAAATATTTAGTCAGCAAGGTGTATCATTTTAGTTAGGAGATTGTTTATTACCTGTACTGTTTTGAATGCTTGTTGAGTGTATTGTTTATCTAATATATATTAAGATGATTCTAAAAGCCAAAAGTATTAATAAAAGTTGAGATCTTAAGAGTAAGCTTACCAAGACATATAAAAAGAGACAAAATGAGAAGAGCAGGTTAAAGAAAGAGAAAATAAAAAAGAGGGGCGCGGTTATTCTATTAAATACGAATTCGGGGTTTTTTTTTTAAAAATAAATAAATCAAAAAATAATTTTTGTCTGTAACTTAGAATTGAAAGAAAACGCAGTTGCACTATGCCAGCAGCTAATACATATGAAAAACAGAGTATAGTATAAAATCATATTATTCAAATACTAATACATAATATAAGAATAAAACATGGATTGAAAATTAAATTAAAGAAACACATAAAATACTCACAACAAGAGTGGAAACATTCAAAGCTGTTCTTGTTACGTAATAGATCATGGTGTTCTCTGAGAAAGAATAAAACTTAAAGCCCAAATTAAACATAATATAAATAGCCCCTTTGGATTTAAAAAAAACAAGCTATTCTTATTATTCACAATGTCAAGAAATCTCAATAACAATTCAGTTAACAATGCTTTTGGTGAAGAACCTTCTGTGGGAAGGTAGATTAAAACCAGGCAGTCTTCAATTTTCTTATATTAATTTTATTTTCGTTTTTTATAAAAATCAAAAAAAAGCCCACCAAGAAATACCAATGATATAAGGACAATAATGTTGCAACACTCACAGGGAACAGTGAGCAATCAAAGACCACTAGCACCAAAGAGAGCTCGGTTGAATCTTGAAGGTGATTCGTCGGGTAGAACTCGTAACATCCATGATGTGTACGAGAAACTTGATATCATGAATGGTGTCTTAAACACTGTTTTGAAGAACACATCTTCTGAGAAAGCCGAAGCCACTGCTAGTAATGCAGTTGAGCAAGACATGTCGCCTGGACGTCAACCAACATTGGATGTAAGTAATCATAATATGTTTTTATGTAGATAGAATTTAATATACATTTATATTATAGCAATTGTTGCGTAATTATTTGAGTGAAGAGAAATTGTATGACCAATACAATACCAATGAAAATAAAAACAGTGAGGGAAACAGACTCGTTCTGAAGTCTGTTACCGATTACCTTCGTCGTCAAGAAGAGGGGAAAAAGGTGGACTTGCCAACTCTTCAAACCAAGATTGTGCGGCACATTGGCAACAGAAAGTTGCAAGAAAAAAAAACAGGAGAAAAGAAGCAGGAAGAGAATCGACGGGCCTGTCTTCGTCAGCAACGTGTAAAGGTAAAAAACACACGCACACAATATACTAGATGTGATATTAAATTAGAAATATTATATATTTATATATAGTCATGTGAAAGAAGACAATCTGCCTTGAAAGCCAATCGGGCACACTTTGTGAACAGCTTTGGAGAGAATGTTGACAGTATTCTCCATGCTGATTACATGTCAGACCTTGAGAGTGATGACGAAAGAGAAGAAGAGGAACAGGATTCGTCCTCAGAAAAGAGTTTTTTTTGGAGATTCCGCCCAAGCTGGAGAAGCGAAGAGGTATAGTACAAAAAACTATTTTTTTGGATGGTGTGTAATAATACTTACATTGACATATAGGGAGATAGGTTCGTTGATGAACTTGATGCGGATTATGAGGCAGCTCATGATAAGAAAAATAATACCCGTCCATTCGAGCATAAATTTAAAGGAATAAGAGATAAGCAGCTTAGTAAGACCAAGGCAAACAAGCTGCCATCATGGTCAAAGAAACAATAAGACAATAAATCAAACATTTTCTAATAAATTGATAAAAGAGTGCAAAGTGGTATTTTATTAATATTATTTAAGCTTCTATTTTTTGGGGTAAAGGGATTACTAAACGTTTAAATCACTAG